>NW_027307806.1:0-300000 GCF_047496885.1 Scyliorhinus torazame | reverse complement strand
AGAGAGAAAGAGAGAGAGATACCGAGAGAGAGATACAGAAGGAGACACAGAGAGAGATACAGAGAGAAATTCAGAGAGCGGTACCGAGACAGAGAGATACAGAGCGAGATACAGAGATAGATAGAGAGACAGAGGCAGAGAGACACAGAGGGAGATACAGAGAGAGATACACAGAGAGATACAGAGATAGATACAGATATAGATACAGAGAGAGATACAGAGAGAGATACAGAGAGAGATACAGAGATAGATACAGATATAGATACAGAGAGAGAGACAGAGAGAGATAGAGAGACAGAGAGACACAGAGAGAGATACAGATAGAGATACACAGAGAGATACAGAGACAGAGGCAGAGAGATACAGAGAGAGATACAGAGAGAGATGCACAGAGAGATACAGATATAGATACAGAGAGAGATACAGAGACAGAGGCAGAGAGATACAGAGAGAGATACAAAGACAGGGGCAGAGAGATACAGAGAGAGATACAGAGAGAGATGCATAGAGAGATACAGAGAGAGAGATACAGAGAGAGGTACAGAGAGAGAGATAGAGAGGGAGATACAAAGAGAGATACAGAGAGAGATACAGAGAGAGATGCATAGAGAGATACAGAGAGAGAGATACAGAGAGAGGTACAGAGAGAGAGATAGAGAGGGAGATACAAAGAGAGATACAGAGAGAGATACAGAGAGAGATACAGAGATAGATACAGAGGGAGATACAGGGAGATACAGAGAGAGATACAGTGTGAGATACAGAGAGAGATACAGAGTGAGATACCGAGAGCGACACAGACTGAGATACAGACAGTGATACAGAGTGAGATACAGATGGAGATACAAAGAGAGATACAGAGAGAGAAACAGATGGAGATACAGAGCGATATACAGAGAGAGCGAGACAGAGGGAGATACAGATGGAGATACAGAGAGAGATACATAGTGAGGTACAGAGAGAGAGATACAGAAGGAGACACAGAGAGAGATGGTGAGAGAAATTCAGAGAGCGGTACCGAGACAGAGAGATACAGAGCGAGATACAGAGATAGATACAGAGGCAGAGGCAGAGAGACACAGAGGGAGATACAGAGAGTGATACACAGAGAGATACAGAGATAGATACAGAGAGAGATACAGAGATACATACAGAGGCAGAGGCAGAGAGACACAGAGGGAGATACAGAGAGTGATACACAGAGATACACAGATAGATACTGATATAGATACAGAGAGAGATACAGATACAGAGGCAGAGAGATACAGAGAGAGATACAGAGTGAGATACAAAGACAGGGGCAGAGAGATACAGAGAGCGATACAGAGAGAGAGATGCATAGAGAGGTGCAGGTAGAGATACAGAGAGGTAGAGAGACAGGCGGAGATACCGAGAAAGAGAGATACAGAGAGAGAGACAGAGAAAGGTACAGAGAGAGAGATAGAGAGGGAGATACAGAGATAGATACAGGGAGAGATAGAGAGAGAGATACAGTGAGAGATACAGGGAGAGATACAGAGATGGATACAGCGAGAGATACATAGCGAGACAGACAGAGGGAGATACAGAGAGAGATACAGTGTGAGATACAGAGAGAGATACAGAGTGAGATAGAGAGAGAGAGATACAGAGAGAGATACAGAGAGAGAGATACAGAGGGAGATACAGAGGGAGACACAGAGAGAGATACGGAATGATATACAGAGAGAGATACCCAGAGAGAGATCGAGAGAGATACAGAGAGAGATACAGAGAGAGAGACAGAGGGAGATACAGGGAGAGATAGAGAGAGAGAGATACAGAGAGTGTACAGGCAGAGAGAAACAGAGAGAGATACAGGGAGAGGACAGAGAGAGTGATACAGAGGGAGAATAAGAGAGATATACAGAGAGAGATAGAGAGCGAGAGAGACAGATGGAGATACAGAGCGAGATACAGAGTGAGATACAGAGAGAGTTACAGAGGGAGATACATAGAGAGATACAGAGAGTGATACAGTGAGAGAGATACAGAGGGAGATACAGAGGGAGACACAGAGAGCGATACAGAGTGAGATACAGAGAGAGATACAGAGTGAGATACAGAGAGAAAGAGAGAACAATACAGAGTAAGATACAGAGACAGAGAGACACAGCGACAGTGAGAAATACAGAGAGAGATACAGAGAGAGCTACAGAGAATCATACAGAGAGAGATACAGAGAGAGACAGCGAGAGAGACAGAGAGAGGTACAGCGAGAGATACAGAGAGAGAGACAGAGGGAGATACAGGGAGAGATACAGAGAGAGAGACAGAGAGAGATACAGAGAGAGAGACAGATAGAATGCAGACAGAGAGCAACAGAGAGACATACAGAGAGAGTTACAGAGAGAGATACAGTGACAGAGGCAGAGAGATACAGAGATGGAGAGAGAGAGATACAGAGAGAGATACACAGAGAGATGCACAGAGAGATACAGAGAGAGTTACAGAGAGAGATGCAGAGAGAGATACACAGAGAGATGCACAGAGAGATACAGAGAGAGTTACAGAGAGAGATACAGAGAGAGATAGAGAGCGAGAGAGATTCAACAGGAGAGGTCTACAGGGTGGAATACAGAAATGAATACTCAGAGGAACACAATGAGATACAACGCGAGAGAGATACAGAGTGAGATACAGAGAGAGAACGAGAGAGAGATTCAGTGAGAGATACAGAGTGAAATACAGATAGAGATACAGACTCAGATACAGCGGGAGATACAGAGAGAGATTCAGATAGAGATACACAGAGAGATACACAGCGAGACACACAGCGAGATACACAGAGAGATACAGACTCAGATACAGGGAGTGATACAGAGAGAGATTCAGATAGAGATACACAGAGAGATACACAGAGAGATCGACAGAGAGAGAGATACACAGAGAGAGATACAGAGAGAGATACACAGAGAGATACACAGAGAGATACAGGGAGAGATACAGAGAGAGATACAGAGAGAGAGATACAAAGGGAGATACAGAGAGAGAGACAGAGAGAG
Source organism: Scyliorhinus torazame (assembly GCF_047496885.1). Lineage (NCBI taxonomy): Eukaryota > Metazoa > Chordata > Chondrichthyes > Carcharhiniformes > Scyliorhinidae > Scyliorhinus > Scyliorhinus torazame. The sequence goes on along the minus strand of NW_027307806.1, from coordinate 296,977 downwards.
ATAGAGAGAGATAGATACAGAGAGAGATACCGAGAGATAGATACAGAGGGAGGTACAGGGAGAGTTACAGAGTGACAGAGCGAGATACAGAGATAGTTACAGGGAGAGGTGTGGAGAGAGATACAGTGAGAGATAGAGAGACAAAGGCAGAGAGATACAGAGAGAGAGACAGATAGAGATGCAGAGAGAGAAATACAGATAGCGATGCAGCGAGAGATACAGAGTGAGATACAGAGAGAGAGAGATACAGAGTGAGATATACAGAGGGAGATACAGAGGGAGACACAGAGAGAGATACAGAGTGAGATCCAGGGAGAGATACAGAGTGAGAAACTGAGAGTCCTACAGAGGGAGATACAGAGAGAGAGAGATACAAAGGGAGATACAGAGGGCGATACAGAGAGAGATGCAGAGAGAGATACCGAGAGGGAGATACAGAGGGAGATACAGAGAGAGATACAGAGAGAGAGACTGAGAGAGAGAAAGAGAGAGAGATACAGAGAGAGATACAGAGGGAGACAGAGGGAGACAGAGAGAGATACAGAGACAAATACAGAGAGAGATACAGAGAGAGATACAGAGAACGATACAGAATAAGATACAGAGACATATAGTCACAGCGACAGTGGGAAATATAGAGAGAGAGATACAGAGAGAGCTACAGAGAGCGATACAAAGATAGATACAGAGAGAGATACAGAGAGAGTGACCGAGAGCGATACAGAGAGAGATACAGAGAGAGAGACAGAGGGAGATACAGGGAGAGATACAGAGAGAGAGAGAGACAGAGAGAGATACAGTAGAGAGATACAGAGAGAGTACAGGCAGAGAGAAACAGAGAGAGATACAGGGAGAGGACAGAGAGAGTGATTCAGAGGGAGAATAAGAGAGAGATACAGAGAGAGATAGAGAGCGAGAGAGACAGATGGAGATACAGAGCGAGATACAGAGTGAGATACAGAGAGAGATAGAGAGGGGGATACACAGAGAGATACAGAGTGAGATACCGAGAGCGATACAGACTGAGATACAGACAGTGATACAGAGGGAGATACAGAGGGAGATACAAAGAGATAGACAGAGAGAGATACAGATGGAGATACAGAGCGAGGTACAGAGAGAGAGACAGAGGGAGATACAGATGGAGATACAGAGAGAGATACAGAGTGAGGTACAGAGAGAGATACAGAGTGAGATACAGTGAGAGATACAGAGGGAGATACATAGGGAGAAATACAGAGGGAGATACCGAGGGAGAGACAGAGAGAGATACAGAAAGAGATACCGAGAGAGAGATACAGAAGGGGACACAGAGAGAGATGGTGAGAGAAATTCAGAGAGCGTTACCGAGACAGAGAGATACAGAGAGAGATACAGACATACATACAGAGGCAGAGGCAGAGAGACACAGAGGGAGATACAGAGAGTGATACACAGAGAGATACAGAGAGAGATACAGAGAGAGATACACAGAGAGATACAGAGAGAGATACAGATATAGATACAGAGAGAGATACAGAGACAGAGGCAGAGAGATACAGAGAGAGATACAAAGACAGGGGCAGAGAGATACAGAGGGAGATACAGAGAGAGAGATGCATAGAGAGGTACAGGTAGAGATACAGAGAGGGAGAGAGACAGGCGGAGATACCGAGAAAGAGAGATACAGAGAGAGAGACAGAGAAAGGTACAGAGAGAGAGATAGAGAGGGAGATGCAGAGATAGATTCAGGGAGAGATAGAGAGAGAGATACAGAGAGAGATACAGGGAGAGATACAGAGACAGATACAGCGAGAGATACAGAGAGAGAGACAGAGGGAGATACAGGGAGAGAAACAGAGAGACATACAGAGAGAGTTACAGAGAGAGATACAGTGACAGAGGGAGAGAGATACAGAGAGGGAGAGAGAGAGAGATACACAGAGAGATGCACAGAGAGATACAGAGAGAGTTACAGAGAGAGATGCAGAGAGAGATACACAGAGAGATGCACAGAGAGATACAGAGAGAGTTACAGAGAGAGATACAGAGAGAGATAGAGAGCGAGAGAGATTCAACAGGAGAGGTCTACAGGGTGGAATACAGAAATGAATACACGGAGGAACACAATGAGATACAACGCGAGAGAGATACAGAGTGAGATACAGAGAGAGAACGAGAGAGAGATTCAGTGAGAGATACAGAGTGAGATAGAGAGCGAGAGAGATTCAACAGTAGAGGTATACAGGGTGGAATACAGAAAGGAATACACTGAGGAACACAATGAGATACAACGCGAGAGAGATAGAGAGAGAGAACGAGAGAGATATTCAGTGAGAGATACAGAGTGAGATACAGAGAGAGATACAGACTCAGATACAGAGAGAGATTCAAATGGAGATACACAGAGAGATACACAGAGAGATACACAGGGAGATACACAGAGAGATACAGACCCAGACACAGAGAGATATACACAGAGAGATACAGAGGGAGATAGAGAGCGAGAGTGCTTCAACGCGAGAGGTATACAGAGAGGAATACAGAGAGATACAACGCGAGAGAGATGCAGAGAGAAATACAGAGAGAGAGATACAGAGAGAGAGATACAGAGAGAGAAACAGAGAGAGATACAGAGACAGAGGCAGAGAGATACAGAGAGCGATACAGGGGGTATACAGAGGGAGATTCAGAGAGAGATACAGAGGGAGATACAGAGAGAGATACAGAGAGAGATTTACAAAGAGAGGTACAGAGAGAGATACAAAGACAGGGGCAGAGAGATACAGAGAGAGATACAGAGAGAGATGCATAGAGAGGTACAGATAGAGATACAGAGAGGGAGAGAGACAGGCGGAGATACCGAGAAAGAGAGATACAGAGAGAGAGACAGAGAAAGGTACAGAGAGAGAGATAGAGAGGGAGATACAGAGATGATATAGGGAGAGATAGAGAGAGAGATACAGAGAGAGATACAGAGATAGATACAGAGGGAGATACAGAGAGAGATACAGAGAGAGATACAGGGAGAGATACAGAGTGAGATACAGAGAGAGATACATAGCGAGACAGACAGAGGGAGATACAGAGAGAGATACAGTGTGAGATACAGAGAGAGATAGAGAGCGAGAGAGACAGATGGAGATACAGAGCGAGATACAGAGTAAGATACAGAGAGAGAGACAGAGGGAGATACATAGAGAGATACAGAGAGTGATACAGTGAGAGAGATACAGAGGGAGATACAGAGGGAGACACAGAGAGCGATACAGAGTGAGATACAGAGAGAGATAGAGTGAGATACAGAGAGATAGAGAGAACAATACAGAGTAAGATACAGAGACAGAGAGACACAGCGACAGTGAAAAATACAGAGAGATATACAGAGAGAGCTACAGAGAATCATACAGAGAGAGATACAGAGAGAGACAGCGAGAGAGACAGAGAGAGGTACAGATAGAGACACAGAGACAGAGGCAGAGAGATTCAGAGAGAGAGATACAGAGAGAGATATAAAGACGGGGCAGAGAGATACAGAGAGAGATACAGAGAGAGATGCATAGGGAGGTACAGATAGAGATACAGAGAGGGAGAGAGACAGGCGGAGATACCGAGAAAGAGAGATACAGAGAGAGAGACAGAGAAAGGTACAGAGAGAGAGATAGAGAGGGAGATACAGAGAGAGATACAGGGAGAGATAGAGAGAGAGATACAGAGAGAGATACAGAGATAGGTACAGAGGGAGATACAGAGAGAGATACAGAGAGAGATACAGGGAGAGAACAGAGATAGATAGAGGGAGAGATAGCGAGAGAGATACAGAGAGAGATACAGAGAGAGATACAGCGGGAGATACATAGAGAGATACAGGGAGAGAACAGAGATAGATACAGCGAGAGATCCATAGCGAGACAGACAGAGGGAGATACAGAGAGAGATACAGAGTGAGATACAGAGAGAGATACAGAGAGAGAGATCGAGAGAGATACAGAGAGTGATACAGAGAGAGAGACAGAGGGAGATACAGGGAGAGATAGAGAGAGAGAGATACAGAGAGTGTACAGGCAGAGAGAAACAGAGAGAGATACAGGGAGAGGACAGAGAGAGTGATACAGAGGGAGAATAAGAGAGATATACAGAGAGAGATAGAGAGCGAGAGAGACAGATGGAGATACAGAGCGAGATACAGAGTGAGATACAGAGAGAGATACAGAGGGAGATAAATAGAGAGATACAGAGAGTGATACAGTGAGAGAGATACAGAGGGAGATACAGAGGGAGACACAGAGAGCGATACAGAGTGAGATACAGAGAGAGATACAGAGTGAGATACAGAGAGATAGAGAGAACAACACAGAGTAAGATACAGAGACAGAGAGACACAGCGACAGTGAGAAATACAGAGAGAGATACAGAGAGAGCTACAGAGAATCATACAGAGAGAGATACGGAGAGAGACAGCGAGAGAGACAGAGAGAGGTACAGCGAGAGATACAGAGAAAGAGACAGAGGGAGATACAGGGAGAGATACAGAGAGAGAGACAGAGAGAGATACAGAGAGAGAGACAGAGAGAATGCAGACAGAGAGAATCAGAGAGACATACAGAGAGAGTTACAGAGAGAGATACAGAGAGAGATACAGTGACAGAGGCAGAGAGATACAGAGAGGGAGAGAGAGAGAGATACAGAGAGAGATACACAGAGAGATGCACAGAGAGATACAGAGAGAGTTACAGAGAGAGATGCAGAGAGAGCTACACAGAGAGATGCACAGAGAGATACAGAGAGAGTTACAGAGAGAGATACAGAGAGAGATAGAGAGCGAGAGAGATTCAACAGGTGAGGTCTACAGGGTGGAATACAGAAATTAATACACAGAGGAACACAATGAGATACAACGCGAGAGAGATACAGAGTGAGATAAAGAGAGAGAACGAGATAGAGATTCAGTGAGAGATACAGAGTGAAATACAGAGAGAGATACAGACTCAGATACAGAGAGAGATACAGAGAGAGATTCAGATAGAGATACACAGAGAGAAACACAGCGAGATACACAGGGAGATACACAGAGAGATACAGACTCAGATACAGCGAGAGATACAGACTCAGATACAGGGAGTGATACAGAGAGAGATTCAGATAGAGATACACAGAGAGATACACAGTGAGATCGACACAGAGAGAGATACACAGAGAGAGATACAGAGAGAGATACAGAGAGAGATACACAGAGAGATACAGGGAGAGATACAGAGAGAGATACAGAGAGAGAGATACAAAGGGAGATACAGAGAGAGAGACAGAGAGAGATAGAGAGAGACAGATACAGAGAGAGATACCGAGAGATAGATACAGAGGGAGGTACAGGGAGAGTTACAGAGTGACAGAGCGAGATACAGAGATAGTTACAGGGAGAGGTGTGGAGAGAGATACAGTGAGAGATAGAGAGAGAGATACAGAGAGAGATACAGAGACAAAGGCAGAGAGATACAGAGAGAGAGAGAGAGATAGAGATGCAGAGAGAGAAATACAGATAGCGATGCAGCGAGAGATACAGAGTGAGATACAGAGAGAGAGAGATACAGAGTGAGATATACAGAGGGAGATACAGAGGGAGACACAGAGAGAGATACAGAGTGAGATCCAGAGAGAGATACAGAGTGAGAAACTGAGAGTCCCACAGAGGGAGATAAAGAGAGAGAGAGATACAAAGGGAGATACAGAGGGAGGTACAGAGAGAGATACAGAGAGAGAGATACAGATAGCGATGCAGCGAGAGATAAAGAGTGAGATACAGAGAGAGCGAGAGATACAGAGAGAGATATACAGAGGGAGATACAGAGGGAGACACAGAGAGAGATATAGAGTGAGATACAGAGAGAGATACAGAGTGAGAAACTGAGAGTCCTACAGAGGGAGATACAGAGAGAGAGAGATACAAAGGGAGATACAGAGGGCGATACAGAGAGAGATGCAGAGAGAGATACCGAGAGGGAGATACAGAGGGAGATACAGAGAGAGATACAGAGAGAGAGACTGAGAGTGAGATACAGAGAGAGATACAGAGATAGATACAGAGGGAGACAGAGGGAGACAGAGGGAGACAGAGAGAGATACAGAGACAAATACAGAGAGAGATACAGAGAGAGCTATAGAGAGCGATACAAAGATAGATACAGAGAGAGATACAGAGAGAGAGACCGAGAGCGATACAGAGAGAGATACAGAGAGAGAGACAGTGGGAGATACAGGGAGAGATACAGAGAGGGAGAGAGACAGAGAGAGATACAGAGAGAGTACAGGCAGAGAGAAACAGAGAGAGATACAGGGAGAGGACAGATAGAGTGATACAGAGGGAGAATAAGAGAGAGATACAGAGAGAGTTAGAGAGCGAGAGAGACAGATGGAGATACAGAGCGAGATACAGAGTGAGATACAGAGAGAGATACAGAGGGGGATACACAGAGAGATACAGAGAGTGATACAGAGTGAGATACAGAGAGAGATACAGAGGGAGATACAGAGAGAAATTCAACTCGAGATACAGAGAGAGATACAGAGAGAAAGAGAGAACGATACAGAGTAAGATACAGAGACAGAGAGAGACACAGCGACAGTGAGAAATACAGAGAGAGATACAGAGAGTGCTACAGAGAGCGATACAGAGAGAGATACAGAGAGAGAGACAGGGGGAGATACAGGGAGAAATACAGAGAGAGAGCGACAGAGAGAGATACAGAGAGAGATAAAGAGAGAGTACAGGCAGAGAGAAACAGAGAGAGATACAGAGAGAGGACAGAGAGAGTGATACAGAGGGAGATACAGAGAGAGACACAGAGAGAGATAGAGAGCGAGAGAGACAGATGGAGATACAGAGCGAGATACAGAGTAATATACAGAGAGAGAATCAGAGGGAGATACATAGAGAGATACAGAGAGAGATACAGAGAGAGAGATACAGTGGGAGATACAGGGGGAGACACAGATAGCGATGCAGAGAGAGATACAGAGAGAGGTACAGAGAGTTGGAGAGAACGATACAGAGTAAGATACAGAGACAGAGACACAGCAACAGTGAGAAATACAGAGAGAGATACAGAGAGAGCTACAGAGAGCGAAACAGAGAGATACAGAGAGAGAGACAGCGAGAGAGACAGTGAGAGGTACAGAGAGAGATACAGAGAGAGAGACAGAGGGAGATACAGGGAGAGATACAGAGAGAGGCAGAGAGAGATACAGAGAGAGAGACAGAGAGGGTGCAGACAGAGAGAAACAGAGAGAGATACAGAGAGAGTTACAGAGATAGGTACAGAGAGAGATACAGAGACAGAGGCAGAGAGATACAGAGAGGGAGAGAGAGAGAGATACAGAGAGAGTTAGAAAGAGAGACAGAGAGAGATACAGAGAGAGGTACAGAGAGAGGTAGAGAGCGAGAGAGATTCAACAGGAGAGGTCTACAGGGTGGAATACAGAAATGAGATACAACGCGAGAGAGATACAGAGTGAGATACAGAGAGAGAACGAGAGAGAGATTCAGTGAGAGATACAGAGTGAGATAGAGAGCGAGAGAGATTCAACAGGAGAGGTATACAGGGTGGAATACAGAAATGAATACACAGAGGAACACAATGAGATACAACGCGAGAGAGATACAGAGAGAGATACAGAGTCAGATACAGAGAGAGATACAGAGAGAGATTCAAATGGAGATACACAGAGAGATACACGGAGAGATACACAGGGAGATACACAGAGAGATACAGACTCAGACACAGAGAGATATACACAGAGAGATACAGAGGGAGATAGAGAGCGAGAGTGCTTCAACGCGTGAGGTAGACAGAGAGGAATACAGAGAGGAGTACAGAGAGATACAACGCGAGAGAGATGCAGAGAGAGATACAGAGAGAGAGATACAGAGAGAGAGATACAGAGAGAGAAACAGAGAGAGATACAGAGACAGAGGCAGCGAGATACAGATAGCGATACAGGGGGTATACAGAGGGAGATTCAGAGAGAGATACAGAGGGGGATACAGAGAGAGATACAGAGTGAGATTTACAGAGAGAGGTACAGAGAGAGATACAGGGAGAGATACAGAGGGAGAGGCAGAGGCAGAGAGAGAGAGACATAGAGAGAGACAGAGAGAGATACAGAGACAAAGGCAGAGAGATACAGAGAGAGATACAGAGAGCGATACAGAGTGAGATACAGAGAGAGACAGAGACAGAGAGATACAGGGAGAGATACAGAGATAGATACAGCGACAGACGCAGAGAGATACAGAGAGAGATACAGAGAGAGATACACAGAGAGATATAGAGAGAGATACAGAGAGAGATACAAAGACAGCGGCTGAGAGATACATAGAGAGATACAGAGAGAGATACTGGTAAATATACAGAGAGAGAGAGAGACTGGCGGAGATACCGAGAGAGAGAGATACAGAGAGAAATACAGAGAGAGAGATACAGAGGGAGATACAGAGAGAGATATAGTGGGAGATAGAGAGGGAGATACAGAGGGAGATTCAGAGAGAGATGCAGAGAGAGATACAGGGAGAGATACAGAGAGAGAGATACAGAGGGAGACAGAGATAGATACAGAGAGAGATACAAGAGGGAGATACATAGAGAGGTACAGAGGGACATACAGAGGGAGATACAGGGAGAGATACGGAGACACAGAGAGAGATACAGAGATAGTTACAGGGAGAGGTATGGAGAGAGATACAGTGAGAGATAGAGAGAGAGATACAGAGACAGAGACAGAGAGATACAGAGAGAGATAGATAGAGATACAGAGAGAGAAATAAGAGAGAGATACAAAGAGAGATACAGAGAGATACAGAGAGAGATACAGAGAGAGAGATACAGAGAGAGGTACAGAGAGAGATACATAGAGAGATACAGAGGAAGATACAGAGAGAGAGACAGGGGGAGATACCGAGAGAGAGAGATACAGAAAGAGATACAGAGAGAGATACAGGTAGCGATACAGAGAGAGAGACAGGGGGAGATACCGAGAGAGAGAGATACAAAGAGAGATACAGAGAGATATACAGAGAGAGAGATACAGAGGGAGATACAGAGAGAGATACAGAGAGAGATACAGGGAGAGATACAGAGACAGAGGCAGAGTGATACAGAGAGAGAGAGAGAGAGAGAGAGAGAGAGAGATACAGAGAGAGACACAGAGACAGATACAGAGAGAGATACAGAGAGAGAGAGATAGAGATACAAAGAGCGATACAGCGAGAGATACAGATCGAGAGAGACAGAGGGAGATACAGAGAGATACAGTATGAGATACAGAGAGAGATACAGAGTGAGATACAGAGAGAGAGATACAGAGGAAGACACAGAGAGAGATACAGAGTGAGATACAGAGAGCGATACAGAGAGAGAGACAGAGGGAAATACAGGGAGAGGTACAGAGAGAGAGACAGAGAGAGGTACAGAGAGAGATACAGAGTGAGATACAGAGAGAGGTACAGAGAGAGAGATCGAGAGAGATACAGAGAGATATACAGAGAGAGAGAGACAGAGGGAGATACAGGGAGAGATAGAGAGAGAGAGATACAGAGAGTGTACAGGCAGAGAGAAACAGAGAGAGATACAGGGAGAGGACAGAGAGAGTGATACAGAGGGAGAATAAGAGAGATATACAGAGAGAGATAGAGAGCGAGAGAGACAGATGGAGATACATAGCGAGATACAGAGTGAGATACAGAGAGAGATACATAGGGAGATACAGAGGGAGACACAGAGAGCGATTCAGAGTGAGATACAGAGAGAGATACAGAGTGAGATACAGAGAGATAGAGAGAACAATAAAGAGTAAGATACAGAGACAGAGAGACACAGCGACAGTGAGAAATACAGAGAGAGATACAGAGAGAGCTACAGAGAATCATACAGAGAGAGATACGGAGAGAGACAGCGAGAGAGACAGAGAGAGGTACAGCGAGAGATACAGAGAGAGAGACAGAGGGAGATACAGGGAGAGATACAGAGAGAGAGACAGAGAGAGATACAGAGAGAGGGACAGAGAGAATGCAGACAGAGAGAAACAGAGAGACATACAGAGAGAGTTACAGAGAGAGATACAGAGAGAGAAACAGTGACAGCGGCAGAGAGATACAGAGAGGGAGAGAGAGAGAGATACAGAGAGAGATACACAGAGAGATGCACAGAGAGATACAGAGAGAGTTACAGAGAGAGATGCAGAGAGAGATACACAGATACATGCACAGAGAGATACAGAGAGAGTTACAGAGAGAGATACAGAGAGAGATAGAGAGCGAGAGAGATTCCACAGGAGAGGTCGACAGGGTGGAATACAGAAATGAATACACAGAGGAACACAATGAGATACAACGCGAGAGAGATACGGAGTGAGATACAGAGAGAGATACAGACTCAGATACAGAGAGAGATACAGAGAGAGATTCAGATAGAGATACACAGAGAGATACACAGCGAGATACACAGGGAGATACACAGAGAGATACAGACTCAGATACAGCGAGAGATACAGACTCAGATACAGGGAGTGATACAGAGAGAGATTCAGATAGAGATACACAGAGAGATACACAGAGAGATCGACACAGAGAGAGATACACAGAGAGAGATACAGAGAGAGATACAGAGGGAGACACAGAGAGAGATACAGAGTGAGATCCAGAGAGAGATACAGAGTGAGAAACTGAGAGTCCTACAGAGGGAGATAAAGAGAGAGAGAGATACAAAGGGAGATACAGAGGGAGGTACAGAGAGAGATACAGAGAGAGAGATACAGAGAGAGATAGAGAGCGAGAGAGATTCAACGCGAGAGGTATACAGAGAGGAATACAGAGAGGAATACAGAGAGATACAACGCGAGAGAGATGCAGAGAGAGATACAGAGAGAGAGATACAGAGAGAGAGATACAGAGAGAGAAACAGAGAGAGAAACAGAGAGAGATACAGAGACAGAGGCAGAGAGATACAGAGAGCGATACAGAGAGAGCTACAGAGAATCATACAGAGAGAGATACAGAGAGAGACAGCGAGAGAGACAGATAGAGGTACAGCGAGAGATACAGAGAGAGAGACAGAGGGAGATACAGGGAGAGATACAGAGAGAGAGACAGAGAGAGATACAGAGAGAGAGACAGATAGAATGCAGACAGAGAGAAACAGAGAGACATACAGAGAGAGTTACTGAGAGAGATACAGTGACAGAGGCAGAGAGATACAGAGAGGGAGAGAGGGAGAGATACAGAGAGAGATACACAGAGAGATGCACGGAGAGATACAGAGAGAGTTACAGAGAGAGATGCACAGAGAGATACACAGAGAGATGCACAGAGAGATACAGAGAGAGTTACAGAGAGAGATACAGAGAGAGATAGAGAGCGAGAGAGATTCAACAGGAGAGGTCTACAGGGTGGAATACAGAAATGAATACACAGAGGAACACAATGAGATACAACGCGAGAGAGATACAGAGTGAGATACAGAGAGAGAACGAGAGAGAGATTCAGTGAGAGATACAGAGTGAGATAGAGAGCGAGAGAGATTCAACAGGAGAGGTATACAGGGTGGAATACAGAAATGAATACACAGAGGAACACAATGAGATACAACGCGAGTGAGATACAGAGAGAGAACGAGAGAGAGATTCAGTGAGAGATACAGAGTGAGATACAGAGAGAGATACAGACTCAGATACAGAGGGAGATACAGAGAGAGATTCAAATGGAGATACACAGAGAGATACACAGAGAGATACACAGGGAGATACACAGAGAGATAAAGACTCAGACACAGAGAGATATACACAGAGAGATACAAAGGGAGATAGAGAGCGAGAGTGCTTCAACGCGAGAGGTATACAGAGAGGAATACAGAGAGATACAACGCAAGAGAGATGCAGAGAGAGATACAGAGAGAGAGATACAGAGAGAGAGATACAGAGAGAGAAACAGAGAGAGATACAGAGACAGAGGCAGAGAGATACAGAGAGCAATACAGGGGGTATACAGAGGGAGCTTCAGAGAGAGATACAGAGGGAGATACAGAGAGAGCTGCAGAGAGAGATTTACAGAGAGAGGTACAGAGAGAGATACAAAGACAGGTGCAGAGAGATAGAGAGGGAGATACAGAGAGAGATAGAGAGAGAGATACAGAGAGAGATACAGAGATAGATACAGAGGGAGATTCAGAGAGAGATACAGAGAGAGATACAGGGAGAGATACAGAGATAGATACAGCGAGAGATACATAGCAAGACAGACAGAGGGAGATACAGAGAGAGATACAGTGTGAGATACAGAGAGAGATAGAGAGCGAGAGAGACAGATGGAGATACAGAGCGAGATACAGAGTGAGATACAGAGAGAGACACAGAGGGAGATACATAGAGAGATACAGAGAGTGATACAGTGAGAGAGATACAGAGGGAGATACAGAGGGAGACACAGAGAGCGATACAGAGTGAGATACAGAGAGAGATACAGAGTGAGATACAGAGAGATAGAGAGATCAATACAGAGTAAGATACAGAGACAGAGAGACACAGCGACAGTGAAAAATACAGAGAGAGATACAGAGAGAGCTACAGAGAATCATACAGAGAGAGATACAGAGAGAGACAGCGAGAGAGACAGAGAGAGGTACAGAGAGAGATACAGAGACAGAGGCAGAGAGATACAGAGAGAGATACAGAGAGAGATACAAAGACAGGGGCAGAGGGATACAGAGAGAGATACAGAGAGAGATGCATAGGGAGGTACAGGTAGAGATACAGAGAGTGAGAGAGACAGGCGGCGATACCGAGAAAGAGAGATACAGAGAGAGAGACAGAGAAAGGTACAGAGAGAGAGATAGAGAGGGAGAGAACAGAGAGAGATACAGAGATAGATACAGAGGGAGATACAGAGAGAGATACAGAGAGAGATACAGGGAGAGAACAGAGATAGATACAGAGGGAGATACAGAGAGAGATACAGAGAGAGATACAGGGAGAGAACAGAGATAGATACAGCGAGAGATACATAGCGAGACAGACAGAGGGAGATACAGAGAGAGATACAGTGTGAGATACAGAGAGAGATACAGAGTGAGATAGAGAGAGAGAGAGATACAGAGAGAGAGAGATACAGAGGGAGATACAGAGGGAGACACAGAGAGAGATACAGAGTGAGATACAGAGAGAGATACAGAGAGAGAGATCGAGAGATACAGAGAGAGATACAGAGAGAGAGACAGAGGGAGATACAGGGAGAAATAGAGAGAGAGAGATACAGAGAGTGTACAGGCAGAGAGAAACAGAGAGAGATACAGGGAGAGGACAGAGAGAGTGATACAGAGGGAGAATAAGAGAGATATACAGAGAGAGATAGAGAGCGAGAGAGACAGATGGAGATACAGAGCGAGATACAGAGTGAGATACAGAGAGTGATACAGTGAGAGAGATACAGAGGGAGATACAGAGGGAGACACAGAGAGCGATACAGAGTGAGATACAGAGAGAGATACAGAGTGAGATACAGAGAGATAGAGAGAACAATACAGAGTAAGATACAGAGACAGAGAGACACAGCGACAGTGAGAAATACAGAGAGAGATACAGAGAGAGCTACAGAGAATCATACAGAGAGAGATACAGAGAGAGACAGCGAGAGAGACAGATAGAGATGCAGAGAGAGAAATACAGATAGCGATGCAGCGAGAGATACAGAGTGAGATACAGAGAGAGAGAGATACAGAGTGAGATATACAGAGGGAGATACAGAGGGAGACACAGAGAGAGATACAGAGTGAGATACAGAGAGAGATACAGAGTGAGAAACTGAGAGTCCCACAGAGGGAGATAAAGAGAGAGAGAGATACAAAGGGAGATACAGAGGGAGGTACAGAGAGAGATACAGAGAGAGAGATACAGATAGCGATGCAGCGGGAGATAAAGAGTGAGATACAGAGAGAGAGAGAGATACAGAGAGAGATATACAGAGGGAGATACAGAGGGAGACACAGAGAGAGATATAGAGTGAGATACAGAGAGAGATACAGAGTGAGAAACTGAGAGTCCTACAGAGGGAGATACAGAGAGAGAGAGATACAAAGGGAGATACAGAGGGCGATAAAGAGAGAGATGCAGAGAGAGATACCGAGAGGGAGATACAGAGGGAGATACAGAGAGAGATACAGAGAGAGAGACTGAGAGTGAGATACAGAGAGAGATACAGAGATAGATACAGAGGGAGACAGAGGGAGACAGAGAGAGATACAGAGACAAATACAGAGAGAGATACAGAGAGAGATACAGAGAATGATACAGAATAAGATACCGAGACATATAGTCACAGCGACAGTGGGAAATATAGAGAGAGATACAGAGAGAGCTACAGAGAGCGATACAAAGATAGATACAGAGAGAGATACAGAGAGAGAGACCGAGAGCGATACAGAGAGAGATACAGAGAGAGAGACAGTGGGAGATACAGGGAGAGATAGAGAGAGAGAGATACAGAGAGTGTACAGGCAGAGAGAAACAGAGAGAGATACAGGGAGAGGACAGAGAGAGTGATACAGAGGGAGAATAGGAGAGATAAACAGAGAGAGATAGAGAGCGAGAGAGACAGATGGAGATACAGAGCGAGATACAGAGTGAGATACAGAGAGAGATACAGAGTGAGATACAGAGAGATAGAGAGAACAATACAGAGTAAGATACAGAGACAGAGAGACACAGCGACAGTGAGAAATACAGAGAGAGATACAGAGAGAGCTACAGAGAATCATACAGAGAGAGATACAGAGAGAGACAGCGAGAGAGACAGAGAGAGGTACAGCGAGAGATACAGAGATAGAGACAGAGGGAGATACAGGGAGAGATACAGAGAGAGACAGAGAGAGATACAGAGAGAGAGACAGAGAGAATGCAGACAGAGAGAAACAGAGAGACATACAGAGAGAGTTACAGAGAGAGATACAGAGAGAGATACAGTGACAGAGGCAGAGAGATACAGAGAGGGAGAGAGAGAGAGATACAGAGAGAGATACACAGAGAGATGCACAGAGAGATACAGAGAGAGTTACAGAGAGAGATGCAGAGAGAGATACACAGAGAGATGCACAGAGAGATACAGAGAGAGTTACAGAGAGAGATACAGAGAGAGATAGAGAGCGAGAGAGATTCAACGCGAGAGGTATACAGAGAGGAATACAGAGAGGAATACAGAGAGATACAACGCGAGAGAGATGCAGAGAGAGATACAGAGAGAGAGATACAGAGAGAGAGATACAGAGAGAGAAACAGAGAGAGAAACAGAGAGAGATACATAGACAGAGGCAGAGAGATACAGAGAGCGATACAGAGAGAGCTACAGAGAATCATACAGAGAGAGATACAGAGAGAGACAGCGAGAGAGACAGATAGAGGTACAGCGAGAGATACAGAGAGAGAGACAGAGGGAGTTACAGGGAGAGATACAGAGAGAGAGACAGAGAGAGATACAGAGAGAGAGACAGATAGAATGCAGACAGAGAGAAACAGAGAGACATACAGAGAGAGTTACTGAGAGAGATACAGAGAGAGATACAGTGACAGAGGCAGAGAGATACAGAGAGGGAGAGAGGGAGAGATACAGAGAGAGATACACAGAGAGATGCACAGAGAGATACAGAGAGAGTTACAGAGAGAGATGCAGAGAGAGATACACAGAGAGATGCACAGAGAGATACAGAGAGAGTTACAGAGAGAGATACAGAGAGAGATAGAGAGCGAGAGAGATTCAACAGGAGAGGTCTACAGGGTGGAATACAGAAATGAATACACAGAGGAACACAATGAGATACAACGCGAGAGAGATACAGAGTGAGATACAGAGAGAGAACGAGAGAGAGATTCAGTGAGAGATACAGAGTGAGATAGAGAGCGAGAGAGATTCAACAGGAGAGGTATACAGGGTGGAATACAGAAATGAATACACAGAGGAACACAATGAGATACAACGCGAGAGAGATACAGAGAGAGAACGAGAGAGAGATTCAGTGAGAGATACAGAGTGAGATACAGAGAGAGATACAGACTCAGATACAGAGAGAGATTCAAATGGAGATACACAGAGAGATACACAGAGAGATACACAGGGAGATACACAGAGAGATACAGACTCAGACACAGAGAGATATACACAGAGAGATACAGAGGGAGATAGAGAGCGAGAGCGCTTCAACGCGAGAGGTATACAGAGAGGAATACAGAGAAATACAACGCAAGAGAGATGCAGAGAGAGATACAGAGAGACAGATACAGAGAGAGAGATACAGAGAGAGAAACAGAGAGAGATACAGAGACAGAGACAGAGAGATACAGAGAGCAATGCAGGGGGTATACAGAGGGAGATTCAGAGAGAGATACAGAGGGAGATACAGAGAGAGCTGCAGAGAGAGATTTACAGAGAGAGGTACAGAGAGAGATACAAAGACAGGGGCAGAGAGATACAGAGAGAGATACAGAGAGAGATGCATAGAGAGGTACAGATAGAGATAAAGAGAGGGAGAGAGAAAGGTGGAGATACCGAGAAAGAGAGATACAGAGAGAGAGACAGAGAAAGGTACAGAGAGAGAGATAGAGAGGGAGATACAGAGAGAGATACAGGGAGAGATAGAGAGAGAGATACAGAGAGAGATACAGAGATAGATACAGAGGGAGATACAGAGAGAGATACAGAGAGAGATACAGGGAGAGATACAGAGATAGATACAGCGAGAGATACATAGCGAGACAGACAGAGGGAGATACAGAGAGAGATACAGTGTGAGATACAGAGAGAGATAGAGAGCGAGAGAGACAGATGGAGATACAGAGCGAGATACAGAGTGAGATACAGAGAGAGACACAGAGGGAGATACATAGAGAGATACAGAGAGTGATACAGTGAGAGAGATACAGAGGGAGATACAGATGGAGACACAGAGAGCGATACAGAGTGAGATACAGAGAGAGATACAGAGTGAGACACAGAGAGATAGAGAGATCAATACAGAGAAAGATACAGAGACAGAGAGACACAGCGACAGTGAAAAATACAGAGAGAGATACAGTGAGAGCTACAGAGAATCATACAGAGAGAGATACAGAGAGAGACAGCGAGAGAGACAGAGAGAGGTACAGAGAGAGATACAGAGACAGAGGCAGAGAGATACAGAGAGAGATACAGAGCGAGATACAAAGACAGGGGCAGAGGGATACAGAGAGAGATACAGAGAGAGATGCATAGGGAGGTACAGATAGAGATACAGAGAGGGAGAGAGACAGGCGGCGATACCGAGAAAGAGAGATACAGAGAGAGAGACAGAGAAAGGTACAGAGAGAGAGATAGAGAGGGAGAGAACAGAGAGAGATACAGAGATAGATACAGAGGGAGATACAGAGAGAGATACAGAGAGAGATACAGAGAGAGATACAGGGAGAGAACAGAGATAGATACAGCGAGAGATACATAGCGAGACAGACAGAGGGAGATACAGAGAGAGATACAGTGTGAGATACAGAGAGAGATACAGAGTGAGATAGAGAGAGAGAGAGATACAGAGAGAGATACAGAGAGAGGGAGATACAGAGGGAGATACAGAGGGAGACACAGAGAGAGAGATACAGAGTGAGATACAGAGAGAGATACAGAGAGAGAGATCGAGAGAGATACAGAGAGTGATACAGAGAGAGAGACAGAGGGAGATACAGGGAGAGATAGAGAGAGATACAGAGAGTGTACAGGCTGAGAGAAACAGAGAGAGATACAGGGAGAGGACAGAGAGAGTGATACAGAGGGAGAATAAGAGAGATATACAGAGAGAGATAGAGAGCGAGAGAGACAGATGGAGATACAGAGCGAGATACAGAGTGAGATACAGAGATAGATACAGAGGGAGATACATAGAGAGATACAGAGAGTGATACAGTGAGAGAGATACAGAGGGAGATACAGAGGGAGACACAGAGAGCGATACAGAGTGAGATACAGAGAGAGATACAGAGTGAGATACAGAGAGATAGAGAGAACAATACAGAGTAAGATACAGAGACAGAGAGACACAGCGACAGTGAGAAATACAGAGAGAGATACAGAGAGAGCTACAGAGAATCATACAGAGAGAGATACGGAGAGAGACAGCGAGAGAGACAGAGAGAGGTACAGCGAGAGATACAGAGAGAGAGACAGAGGGAGATACAGGGAGAGATACAGAGAGAGAGACAGAGAGAGATACAGAGAGAGAGACAGAGAGAATGCAGACAGAGAGAAACAGAGAGACATACAGAGAGAGTTACAGAGAGAGATACAGAGAGAGATACAATGACAGAGGCAGAGAGATACAGAGAGGGAGAGAGAGAGAGATACAGAGAGAGATACACAGAGAGATGCACAGAGAGATACAGAGAGAGTTACAGAGAGAGATGCAGAGAGAGATACACAGAGAGATGCACAGAGAGATACTGAGAGAGTTACAGAGAGAGATACAGAGAGAGATAGAGAGCGAGAGAGATTCAACAGGTGAGGTCTACAGGGTGGAATACAGAAATGAATACACGGAGGAACACAATGAGATACAACGCGAGAGAGATACAGAGTGAGATACAGAGAGAGAACGAGATAGAGATTAAGTGAGAGATACAGAGTGAAATACAGAGAGAGATACAGACTCAGATACAGAGAGAGATACAGAGAGAGATTCAGATAGAGATACACAGAGAGATACACAGCGAGATACACAGGGAGATACACAGAGAGATACAGACTCAGATACAGCGAGAGATACAGACTCAGATACAGGGAGTGATACAGAGAGAGATTCAGATAGAGATACACAGAGAGATACACAGAGAGATCGACACAGAGAGAGATACACAGAGAGAGATACAGAGAGAGATACAGAGAGAGATACACAGAGAGATACAGGGAGAGATACAGAGAGAGATACAGAGAGAGAGATACAAAGGGAGATACAGAGAGAGAGACAGAGAGAGATAGAGAGAGACAGATACAGAGAGAGATACCGAGAGATAGATACAGAGGGAGGTACAGGGAGAGTTACAGAGTGACAGAGCGAGATACAGAGATAGTTACAGGGAGAGGTGTGGAGAGAGATACAGTGAGAGTTAGAGAGAGAGATACAGAGAGAGATACAGAGACAAAGGCAGAGAGATACAGAGAGAGAGACAGATAGAGATGCAGAGAGAGAAATACAGATAGCGATGCAGCGAGAGATACAGAGTGAGATACAGAGAGAGAGAGATACAGAGTGAGATATACAGAGGGAGATACAGAGGGAGACACAGAGAGAGATACAGAGTGAGATCCAGAGAGAGATACAGAGTGAGAAACTGAGAGTCCCACAGAGGGAGATAAAGAGAGAGAGAGATACAAAGGGAGATACAGAGGGAGGTACAGAGAGAGATACAGAGAGAGAGATACAAATAGCGATGCAGCGAGAGATAAAGAGTGAGATACAGAGAGAGAGAGAGATACAGAGAGAGATATACAGAGGGAGATACAGAGGGAGACACAGAGAGAGATACAGAGTGAGATACAGAGAGAGATACAGAGTGAGAAACTGAGAGTCCTACAGAGGGAGATACAGAGAGAGAGAGATACAAAGGGAGATACAGAGGGCGATACAGAGAGAGATGCAGAGAGAGATACCGAGAGGGAGATACAGAGGGAGATACAGAGAGAGATACAGAGAGAGAGACTGAGAGTGAGATACAGAGAGAGATACAGAGATAGATACAGAGGGAGACAGAGGGAGACAGAGAGAGATACAGAGACAAATACAGAGAGAGATACAGAGAGAGATACAGAGAACGATACAGAATAAGATACCGAGACATATAGTCACAGCGACAGTGGGAATTATAGAGAGAGATACAGAGAGAGCTACAGAGAGCGATACAAAGATAGATACAGAGAGAGATACAGAGAGAGAGACCGAGAGCGATACAGAGAGAGATACAGAGAGAGAGACAGTGGGAGATACAGGGAGAGATACAGAGAGGGAGAGAGACAGAGAGAGATACAGAGAGAGTACAGGCAGAGAGAAACAGAGAGAGATATAGGGAGAGGACAGATAGAGTGATACAGAGGGAGAATAAGAGAGAGATACAGAGAGAGTTAGAGAGCGAGAGAGACAGATGGAGATACAGAGCGAGATACAGAGTGAGATACAGAGAGAGATACAGAGGGGGATACACAGAGAGATACAGAGAGTGATACAGAGTGAGATACAGAGAGAGATACAGAGGGAGATGCAGAGAGAAATTCCACTCGAGATACAGAGAGAGATACAGAGAGAAAGAGAGAACGATACAGAGTAAGATACAGAGACAGAGAGAGACACAGCGACAGTGAGAAATACAGAGAGAGATACAGAGAGTGCTACAGAGAGCGATACAGAGAGAGATACAGAGAGAGAGACAGAGGGAGATACAGGGAGAAATACAGAGAGAGAGAGACAGAGAGAGATACAGAGAGAGATAAAGAGAGAGTACAGGCAGAGAGAAACAGAGAGAGATACAGAGAGAGGACAGAGAGAGTGATACAGAGGGAGATACAGAGAGAGATACAGAGAGAGATAGAGAGCGAGAGAGACAGATGGAGATACAGAGCGAGATACGGAGTAATATACAGAGAGAGAATCAGAGGGAGATACATAGAGAGATACAGAGAGAGATACAGAGAGAGAGATACAGTGGGAGATACAGGGGGAGACACAGATAGCGATACAGAGAGAGATACAGAGAAAGGTACAGAGAGTTGGAGAGAACGATTTAGAGTAAGATACAGAGACAGAGACACAGCAACAGTGAGAAATGCAGAGAGAGATACAGAGAGAGCTACAGAGAGCGATACAGAGAGATACAGAGAGAGAGACAGCGAGAGAGACAGTGAGAGGTACAGAGAGAGATACAGAGAGAGAGACAGAGGGAGATACAGGGAGAGATACAGAGAGAGGCAGAGAGAGATACAGAGAGAGAGACAGAGAGGGTGCAGACAGAGAGAAACAGAGAGAGATACAGAGAGAGTTACAGAGATAGGTACAGAGAGAGATACAGAGACAGAGGCAGAGAGATACAGAGAGGGAGAGAGAGAGAGATACAGAGAGAGTTAGAAAGAGAGACAGAGAGAGATCCAGAGATAGATACAGAGAGAGGTAGAGAGCGAGAGAGATTCAACAGGAGAGGTCTACAGGGTGGAATGCAGAAATGAGATACAACGCGAGAGAGATACAGAGTGAGATACAGAGAGAGAACGAGAGAGAGATTCAGTGAGAGATACAGAGTGAGATAGAGAGCGAGAGAGATTCAACAGGAGAGGTATACAGGGTGGAATACAGAAATGAATACACAGAGGAACACAATGAGATACAACGCGAGAGAGATACAGAGAGAGAACGAGAGAGAGATTCAGTGAGAGATACAGAGTGAGATACAGAGAGAGATACAGAGTCAGATACAGAGAGAGATACAGAGAGAGATTCAAATGGAGATACACAGAGAGATACACAGAGAGATACACAGGGAGATACACAGAGAGATACAGACTCAGACACAGAGAGATATACACAGAGAGATACAGAGGGAGATAGAGAGCGAGAGTGCTTCAACGCGAGAGGTATACAGAGAGGAATACAGAGAGGAGTACAGAGAGATACAACGCGAGAGAGATGCAGACAGAGATACAGAGAGAGAGATACAGAGATAGAAACAGAGAGAGATACAGAGACAGAGGCAGCGAGATACAGAGAGCGATACAGGGGGTATACAGAGTGAGATTCAGAGAGAGATACAGAGGGGGATACAGAGAGAGATACAGAGTGAGATTTACAGAGAGAGGTACAGAGAGAGATACAGGGAGAGATACAGAGTTAGAGGCAGAGGAAGAGCGAGAGAGACATAGAGAGAGACAGAGAGAGATACAGAGACAAAGGCAGAGAGATACAGAGAGAGATACAGAGAGCGATACAGAGTGAGATACAGAGAGAGACAGAGACAGAGAGATACAGGGAGAGATACAGAGATAGATACAGCGACAGACGCAGAGAGATACAGAGAGAGATACAGAGAGAGATACACAGAGAGATATAGAGAGAGATACAGAGAGAGATACAAAGACAGCGGCTGAGAGATACATAGAGAGATACAGAGAGAGATACTGGTAAATATACAGAGAGAGAGAGAGACTGGCGGAGATACCGAGAGAGAGAGATACAGAGAGAAATACAGAGAGAGAGATACAGAGGGAGATACAGAGAGAGATATAGGGGGCGATAGAGAGGGAGATACAGAGGGAGATTCAGAGAGAGATGCAGAGAGAGATACAGGGAGAGATACAGAGAGAGAGATACAGAGGGAGACAGAGATAGATACAGAGAGAGATACAGAGGGAGATACATAGAGAGGTACAGAGGGACATACAGAGGGAGATACAGGGAGAGATACGGAGACACAGAGAGAGATACAGAGATAGTTACAGGGAGAGGTATGGAGAGAGATACAGTGAGAGATAGAGAGAGAGATACAGAGACAGAGACAGAGAGATACAGAGAGAGACAGATAGAGATACAGAGAGAGAAATAAGAGAGAGATACAAAGAGAGATACAGAGAGAGACAGAGAGAGATACAGAGAGAGAGATACAGAGAGAGGTACAGAGAGAGATACATAGAGAGATACAGAGGAATATACAGAGAGAGAGACAGGGGGAGATACCGAGAGAGAGAGATACAGAAAGAGATACAGAGAGAGATACAGGTAGCGATACAGAGAGAGAGACAGGGGGAGATACCGAGAGAGAGAGATACAAAGAGAGATACAGAGAGATATACAGAGAGAGAGATACAGAGGGAGATACAGAGAGAGATACAGAGAGAGATACAGGGAGAGATACAGAGAGAGATACAGAAGGCGACACAGAGAGAGATGCACAGAGAGATACAGAGAGAGTTAAAGAGAGAGATACAGAGAGAGATACAGAGACAGAGGCAGAGTGATACAGAGAGAGAGAGAGAGAGAGCGAGATACAGAGAGAGATACAGAGACAGATACCTAGAGAGATACAGAGAGAGAGAGATAGAGATACAAAGAGCGATACAGCGAGAGATACAGATCGAGAGAGACAGAGGGAGATACAGAGAGATACAGTATGAGATACAGAGAGAGATACAGAGTGAGATACAGAGAGCGAGATACAGAGGAAGACACAGAAAGAGATACAGAGTGAGATACGGAGAGCGATACAGAGAGAGAGACAGAGGGAAATACAGGGAGAGGTACAGAGAGAGAGACACAGAGAGGTACAGAGAGAGAGACAGAGAGAGTGCAGAGAGAGAGATACAGAGAGAGAGAGACAGAGTGAGTTACAGTGAGAGGGATGCAGAGAGATACAGAGAGAGAGATTCAGAGAGATACAGAGAGAGAGATACAGAGGCAGATACAGAGAGAGATACAGAGGGAGATACAGAGGGAGATAGAGAGTGAGATACAGAGAGAGATACAGAGGGAGATACAGAGAGAGAGATACAGAGAGAGATACATAGAGAGAGATACAGAGTGAGATACAGAGAGAGATACAGAGAGATATACAGAGAGAGAGATACAGAGAGAGATATACAGAGGGAGATACCGAGAGACAGATACAGAGAGATATAGAGCGAGATACAGAGAGATAGAGAGAACGATACAGAGTAAGATGCAGAGACACAGCGACTGTGAGAAATACAGAGAGAGATACAGAGAGAGTGATACAGAGAGAGATACAGGGAGAGATACAGTGCGAGAGAGACAGAGCGAGATACAGAGAGAGGTACAGAGTGAGATATAGAGAGAGATAAAGAGGGATATACACAGAGAGAGATACGGAGAGAGATACGGAGAGAGAGATACAGAGGGAGATACAGATGGAGATACAGAGAGAGACACAGAGTGAGATACAGAGGGAGATACATATGGAGATACAGAGATAGATAAAGAGAGAAATACAGATGGAGATGCAGAGGGAGATACAGAGAGAGAGACAGAGGGAGATACAGATGGAGATACAGAGAGATACAGAGTGAGATACAGAGAGAGATACAGAGTGAGATACAGTGAGAGATACAGAGGGAGATACATAGAGAGAAATACTCAGGGAGATACAGAGGGAGAGACAGAGAGAGAAAGAGAGAGAGATACCGAGAGAGAGATACAGAAGGAGACACAGAGAGAGATACAGGGAGAGATACAGAGAGAGAGATACAGAGGGAGACAGAGATAGATACAGAGAGAGATACAGATGGAGATACATAGAGAGGTACAGAGGGACATACAGAGGGAGATACAGGGAGAGATACGGAGACACAGAGAGAGATACAGAGATAGTTACAGGGAGAGGTATGGAGAGAGATACAGTGAGAGATAGAGAGAGAGATACAGAGACAGAGACAGAGAGATACAGAGAGAGACAGATAGAGATACAGAGAGAGAAATAAGAGAGAGATACAAAGAGAGATACAGAGAGATACAGAGAGAGATACAGAGAGAGAGATACAGAGAGAGGTACAGAGAGAGATACATAGAGAGATACAGAGGAATATACAGAGAGAGAGACAGGGGGAGATACCGAGAGAGAGAGATACAGAAAGAGATACAGAGAGAGATACAGGTAGCGATACAGAGAGAGAGACAGGGGGAGATACCGAGAGAGAGAGATACAAAGAGAGATACAGAGAGATATACAGAGAGAGAGATACAGAGGGAGATACAGAGAGAGATACAGAGAGAGATACAGGGAGAGATACAGAGAGAGATACAGAAGGCGACACAGAGAGAGATGCACAGAGAGATACAGAGAGAGTTAAAGAGAGAGATACAGAGAGAGATACAGAGACAGAGGCAGAGTGATACAGAGAGAGAGAGAGAGAGAGCGAGATACAGAGAGAGATACAGAGACAGATACCTAGAGAGATACAGAGAGAGAGAGATAGAGATACAAAGAGCGATACAGCGAGAGATACAGATCGAGAGAGACAGAGGGAGATACAGAGAGATACAGTATGAGATACAGAGAGAGATACAGAGTGAGATACAGAGAGAGAGATACAGAGGAAGACACAGAGAGAGATACAGAGTGAGATACAGAGAGCGATACAGAGAGAGAGACAGAGGGAAATACAGGGAGAGATACAGAGAGAGAGACAGAGAGAGGTACAGAGAGAGACAGATAGAGATACAGAGAGAGAAATAAGAGAGAGATACAAAGAGAGATACAGAGAGATACAGAGAGAGATACAGAGAGAGAGATACAGAGAGAGGTACAGAGAGAGATACATAGAGAGATACAGAGGAATATACAGAGAGAGAGACAGGGGGAGATACCGAGAGAGAGAGATACAGAAAGAGATACAGAGAGAGATACAGGTAGCGATACAGAGAGAGAGACAGGGGGAGATACCGAGAGAGAGAGATACAAAGAGAGATACAGAGAGATATACAGAGAGAGAGATACAGAGGGAGATACAGAGAGAGATACAGAGAGAGATACAGGGAGAGATACAGAGAGAGATACAGAAGGCGACACAGAGAGAGATGCACAGAGAGATACAGAGAGAGTTAAAGAGAGAGATACAGAGAGAGATACAGAGACAGAGGCAGAGTGATACAGAGAGAGAGAGAGAGAGAGCGAGATACAGAGAGAGATACAGAGACAGATACCTAGAGAGATACAGAGAGAGAGAGATAGAGATACAAAGAGCGATACAGCGAGAGATACAGATCGAGAGAGACAGAGGGAGATACAGAGAGATACAGTATGAGATACAGAGAGAGATACAGAGTGAGATACAGAGAGAGAGATACAGAGGAAGACACAGAGAGAGATACAGAGTGAGATACAGAGAGCGATACAGAGAGAGAGACAGAGGGAAATACAGGGAGAGATACAGAGAGAGAGACAGAGAGAGGTACAGAGAGAGAGACAGAGAGAGTGCAGAGAGAGAGATACAGAGAGAGAGAGACAGAGTGAGTTACAGTGAGAGGGATGCAGAGAGATACAGAGAGAGACAGATAGAGATACAGAGAGAGAAATAAGAGAGAGATACAAAGAGAGATACAGAGAGATACAGAGAGAGATACAGAGAGAGAGATACAGAGAGAGGTACAGTGAGAGATACATAGAGAGATACAGAGGAATATACAGAGAGAGAGACAGGGGGAGATACCGAGAGAGAGAGATACAGAAAGAGATACAGAGAGAGATACAGGTAGCGATACAGAGAGAGAGACAGGGGGAGATACCGAGAGAGAGAGATACAAAGAGAGATACAGAGAGATATACAGAGAGAGAGATACAGAGGGAGATACAGAGAGAGATACAGAGAGAGATACAGGGAGAGATACAGAGAGAGATACAGAAGGCGACACAGAGAGAGATGCACAGAGAGATACAGAGAGAGTTAAAGAGAGAGATACAGAGAGAGATACAGAGACAGAGGCAGAGTGATACAGAGAGAGAGAGAGAGAGAGAGCGAGATACAGAGAGAGATACAGAGACAGATACCTAGAGAGATACAGAGAGAGAGAGATAGTGATACAAAGAGCGATACAGCGAGAGATACAGATCGAGAGAGACAGAGGGAGATACAGAGAGATACAGTATGAGATACAGAGAGAGATACAGAGTGAGATACAGAGAGAGAGATACAGAGGAAGACACAGAGAGAGATACAGAGTGAGATACAGAGAGCGATACAGAGAGAGAGACAGAGGGAAATACAGGGAGAGGTACAGAGAGAGAGACAGAGAGAGGTACAGAGAGAGAGACAGAGAGAGTGCAGAGAGAGAGATACAGAGAGAGAGAGACAGAGTGAGTTACAGTGAGAGGGATGCAGAGAGATACAGAGAGAGAGATTCAGAGAGATACAGAGAGAGAGATACAGAGGCAGATACAGAGAGAGATACAGAGGGAGATACAGAGGGAGATAGAGAGTGAGATACAGAGAGAGATACAGAGGGAGATACAGAGAGAGAGATACAGAGAGAGATACATAGAGAGAGATACAGAGTGAGATACAGAGAGAGATACAGAGAGATATACAGAGAGAGAGATACAGAGAGAGAGATACAGAGGGAGATACCGAGAGACAGATACAGAGAGATATAGAGCGAGATACAGAGAGATAGAGAGAACGATACAGAGTAAGATGCAGAGACACAGCGACTGTGAGAAATACAGAGAGAGATACAGAGAGAGTGATACAGAGAGAGATACAGGGAGAGATACAGTGCGAGAGAGACAGAGCGAGATACAGAGAGAGGTACAGAGTGAGATATAGAGAGAGATAAAGAGGGATATACAGAGAGAGAGATACGGAGAGAGATACGGAGAGAGAGATACAGAGGGAGATACAGATGGAGATACAGAGAGAGATACAGAGAGAGACACAGAGAGAGATACAGATGGAGATACAGAGAGAGACACAGAGTGAGATACAGAGGGAGATACATATGGAGATACAGAGATAGATAAAGAGAGAGATACAGATGGAGATGCAGAGGGAGATACAGAGAGAGAGACAGAGGGAGATACAGATGGAGATACAGAGGGAGATACAGAGAGAGAGACAGAGGGAGATACAGATGGAGATACAGAGAGATACAGAGTGAGATACAGAGAGAGATACAGAGTGAGATACAGTGAGAGATACAGAGGGAGATACATAGAGAGAAATACTCAGGGAGATACAGAGGGAGAGACAGAGAGAGAAAGAGAGAGAGATACCGAGAGAGAGATACAGAAGGAGACAC
The DNA here is from genome assembly GCF_047496885.1 of Scyliorhinus torazame. Taxonomy (NCBI): domain Eukaryota; kingdom Metazoa; phylum Chordata; class Chondrichthyes; order Carcharhiniformes; family Scyliorhinidae; genus Scyliorhinus; species Scyliorhinus torazame. The sequence continues at coordinate 269,165 of NW_027307806.1, read as the reverse complement.
AGAGAGAGATACAGAGAGAAATTCAGAGAGCGGTACCGAGGCAGAGAGATACAGAGAGAGATACAGAGATAGATAGAGAGCCAGAGGCAGAGAGACACAGAGGGATACAGAGAGAGATACACAGAGAGATACAGAGAATAATACATATATAGATACAGAGACAGAGGCAGAGAGATACAGAGAGAGATACAGAGATAGATACACAGAGAGATGCAGAGATAGATAAAGATATAGATACAGAGAGAGATACAGAGACAGAGGCAGAGAGATACAGAGAGAGATGCATAGAGAGATTCAGATATAGATACAGAGAGAGATACAGAGACAGAGGCAGAGAGATACAGAGAGAGATACAGAGAGAGATACAAAGACAGGGGCAGAGAGATAAAGAGAGAGATACAGAGAGAGATGCATAGAGAGATACAGAGAGAGATACAAAGAGAGGTACAGAGAGAGAGATAGAGAGAGAGATACAGAGAGATACAGAGATAGATACAGAGGGAGATACAGACAGAGATACAGAGAGAGATACAGGTAGAGATACAGAGATAGATTCAGCGAGAGATGCATAGCGAGACAGACAGAGGGAGATACAGAGAGAGATACAGTGTGAGATACAGAGGGAGATACAGAGTGAGATAGAGAGAGATACAGAGAGAGATACAGAGAGAGAGATACAGAGGGAGATAGAGAGGGAGACACAGAGAGAGATACAGAGTGAGATACCGAGAGAGATACAGACTGAGATACAGACAGTGATACAGAGGGAGATACAGCGAGTGATACACAGAGAGATACAGAGATAGATACAGATATAGATACAGAGAGAGATACAGAGACAGAGGCAGAGAGATACAGAGAGATACAGAGAGAGATACAAAGACAGGGGCAGAGAGATACAGAGAGAGATACAGAGAGAGATGCATAGAGAGATACAGATAGAGATACAGAGAGGGAGAGAGACAGGCGGAGATACCGAGCAAGAGAGATACAGAGAGAGAGACAGAGAGAGATACAGAGAGAGAGATAGAGAGGGAGATACAGAGAGAGATACAGGGATAGATAGAGAGAGAGATACAGAGAGTGATACAGAGATAGATACAGAGGGAGATACAGAGAGAGATACAGAGAGAGATACAGGGAGAGATACCGAGATAGATACAGCGAGAGATACATAGCGAGACAGACAGTGGGAGATACAGAGAGATACAGTGTGAGATACAGAGAGAGATACAGAGTGAGATAGAGAGAGAGAGAGAGATACAGAGAGAGATGCAGAGAGATGGATACAGAGGGAGATACAGAGGGAGACACAGAGAGAGATACAGAGTGAGATACCGAGAGAGATACAGACTGAGATACAGACAGTGATACAGAGGGAAATACAGAGGGAGATACAGAGAGAGAGAGACAGAGAGAGGGACAGAGAGAGAGATACAGAGCGAGATACAGAGAGATACAGAGACAGATACAGCGTGAGATACCAGAGTGAGCTACAGACAGCGATACAGAGAGAAATACAGAGAGAGATATAGAGGGAGCTACGGAGAGCGATACAGTGAGAGATACTGAGAGAGAGAGAGGGAGATAGAGGGAGAGATACAGAGAGAGAGACAGAGGGAGATACAGAGAGAGAGATACAGAGGGATAGACAGTGAGAGATACAGAGAGATGTACACAGAGAGACGCACAGAGAGATACAGAGAGAGATACTGAGAGAGATACCAGAGAGAGATCCAGAAAGAGATAGAGAGCGAGAGAGATTCAACGCGAGAGGTATACAGAGAGGAATACAGAGTGGAATACAGAGAGATAGAACGAGAGAGAGATGCAGAGAAAGATAGAGAGAGAGATTCAGAGAGAGATTCAGAGAGAGATAGAGAGAGAGAGACAGAGGGAGACAGAGAGAGAGATAGAGAAGGAGACGCAGAGAGAGATACAGAGAGAAATTCAGAGAGCGGTACCGAGACAGAGAGATACAGAGAGAGATACAGAGATAGATAGAGAGACAGAGGCAGAGAGACACAGAGGGAGATACAGAGCGAGATACACAGAGAGATACAGATATAGATACAGAGAGAGATACAGAGACAGAGGCAGAGAGATACAGAGAGAGATCCAGAGAGAGATGCATAGAGATATACAGATAGAGATACAGAGAGGGAGAGAGACAGGAGGAGAGACCGAGAAAGAGAACGACAGAGTGAGAGACAGAGAGAGGTACAGAGAGAGAGATAGAGAGGGAGATACAGAGAGATATACAGGGAGAGATAGAGAGAGAGATACAGAGAGAGATACAAAGATAGACACAGAGGGAGATACAGAGAGAGATACAGTGTGAGATACAGAGAGAGATACAGAGTGAGATAGAGAGAGAGATACAGAGAGAGATACAGTGAGAGATACAGTGTGAGATACAGAGAGAGATACAGAGTGAGATAGAGAGAGAGATACAGAGAGAGATACAGTGAGAGAGGTACAGAGGGAGATACAGAGGGAGACACAGAGAGAGATACAGAGTGAGATACCGAGAGAGATACAGACTGAGATCCAGCCAGTGATACAGAGGGAGATAGAGAGGGAGATACAGAGAGAGGGACAGAGAGAGAGACAGAGAGAGAGAGATACAGAGCGAGATACAGAGAGATACAGAGACAGATACAGAGCGAGATACAGAGAGATAGAGATACTGAGAGAGATACAGAGAGAGATAGAGAGGGAGCTACGGTGAGCGATACAGAGAGAGATACAGAGAGAGAGAGAGAGGGAGATACAGGGAGAGATACAGAGAGAGACAGAGAGCGATACAGAGAGAGAGAGATACAGAGGGAGAGACAGTGAGAGATACAGAGAGATATACACTGAGAGACGCACAGAGATGATGCAGAGAGAGATACAGAGAGAGATACTGAGAGAGATACAGAGAGAGATACAGAGAGAGACAGCGAGAGAGACAGATAGAGGTACAGCGAGAGATACAGAGAGAGAGACAGAGGGAGATACAGGGAGAGATACAGAGAGAGAGACAGAGAGAGATACAGAGAGAGAGACAGATAGAATGCAGACAGAGATAAACAGAGAGACATACAGAGGGAGTTACTGAGAGAGATACAGAGAGAGATACAGTGACAGAGGCAGAGAGATACAGAGAGGGAGAGAGGGAGAGATACAGAGAGAGATACACAGAGAGATGCACAGAGAGATACAGAGAGAGTTACAGAGAGAGATGCAGAGAGAGATACACAGAGAGATGCACAGAGAGATACAGAGAGAGTTACAGAGAGAGATACAGAGAGAGAAAGAGAGCGAGAGAGATTCAACAGGAGAGGTCTACAGGGTGGAATACAGAAATGAATACACAGAGGAACACAATGAGATACAACGCGAGAGAGATACAGAGTGAGATAGAGAGAGAACGAGAGAGAGATTCAGTGAGAGATACAGAGTGAGATAGAGAGCGAGAGAGATTCAACAGGAGAGGTATACAGGGTGGAATACAGAAATGAATACACAGAGGAACACAATGAGATACAACGAGAGAGAGATACAGAGAGAGAACGAGAGAGAGATTCAGTGAGAGATACAGAGTGAGATACAGAGAGAGATACAGAGTCAGATACAGAGAGAGATACAGAGAGAGATTCAAATGGAGATACACAGAGAGATACACAGAGAGATACACAAGGAGATACACAGAGAGATACAGACTCAGACACAGAGAGATATACACAGAGAGATACAGAGGGAGATAGACAGCGAGAGTGCTTCAACGCGAGAGGTATACAGAGAGGAATACAGAGAGGAATACAGAGAGATACAACGCGAGAGAGATGCAGAGAGAGATACAGAGAGAGAGATACAGAGAGAGAGATACAGAGAGAGAAACAGAGAGAGATACAGAGACAGAGGCAGAGAGATACAGAGAGCGATACAGGGGGTATACAGAGGGAGATTCAGAGAGAGATACAGAGGGGGATACAGAGAGAGATACAGAGTGAGATTTACAGAGAGAGGTACAGAGAGAGATACAGGGAGAGATACAGAGGGAGAGGCAGAGGCAGAGAGAGAGAGACATAGAGAGAGACAGAGAGAGATACAGAGACAAAGGCAGAGAGATACAGAGAGAGATACAGAGAGCGATACAGAGGGAGATACAGAGAGAGACAGAGACAGAGAGATACAGGGAGAGATACAGAGAGAGATACAGAAGGCGACACAGAGAGAGATGCACAGAGAGATACAGAGAGAGTTAAAGAGAGAGATACAGAGAGAGATACAGAGACAGAGGCAGAGTGATACAGAGAGAGAGAGAGAGAGAGAGATACAGAGAGAGATAAAGAGACAGATACAGAGAGAGATACAGAGAGAGAGAGATAGAGATACAAAGAGCGATACAGCGAGAGATACAGATCGAGAGAGACAGAGGGAGATACAGAGAGATACAGTATGGGATACAGAGAGAGATACAGAGTGAGATACAGAGAGAGAGATACAGAGGAAGACACAGAGAGAGATACAGAGTGAGGTACAGAGAGCGATACAGAGAGAGAGACAGAGGGAAATACAGGGAGAGGTACAGAGAGAGAGACAGAGAGAGGTACAGAGAGAGAGACAGAGAGAGTGCAGAGAGAGAGATACAGAGAGAGAGAGACAGAGTGAGTTACAGTGAGAGGGATGGAGAGAGATACAGAGAGAGAGATTCAGAGAGATACAGAGAGAGAGATACAGAGGCAGATACAGAGAGAGATACAGAGGGAGATACAGAGGGAGATAGAGAGTGAGATACAGAGAGAGATACAGAGGGAGATACAGAGAGAGAGATACAGAGAGAGATACATAGAGAGAGATACAGAGTGAGATACAGAGAGAGATACAGAGAGATATACAGAGAGAGAGATACAGAGAGAGAGATACAGAGGGAGATACCGAGAGACAGATACAGAGAGATATAGAGCGAGATACAGAGAGATAGAGAGAACGATACAGAGTAAGATGCAGAGACACAGCGACTGTGAGAAATACAGAGAGAGATACAGAGAGAGTGATACAGAGAGAGATACAGGGAGAGATACAGTGCGAGAGAGACAGAGCGAGATACAGAGAGAGGTACAGAGTGAGATATAGAGAGAGATAAAGAGGGAGATACAGAGAGAGAGATACGGAGAGAGATACGGAGAGAGAGATACAGAGGGAGATACAGATGGAGATACAGAGAGAGATACAGAGAGAGACACAGAGAGAGATACAGATGGAGATACAGAGAGAGACACAGAGTGAGATACAGAGGGAGATACATATGGAGATACAGAGATAGATAAAGAGAGAGATACAGATGGAGATGCAGAGAGAGATACAGAGAGAGAGACAGAGGGAGATACAGATGGAGATACAGAGTGAGATACAGAGAGAGATACAGAGTGAGATACAGTGAGAGATACAGAGGGAGATACATAGAGATAAATACTCAGGGAGATACAGAGGGAGACACAGAGAGAGAAAGAGAGAGAGATACCGAGAGAGAGATACAGAAGGAGACACAGAGAGAGATACAGAGAGAAATTCAGAGAGCGGTACCGAGGCAGAGAGATACAGAGAGAGATACAGAGATAGATAGAGAGACAGAGGCAGAGAGACACAGAGGGATACAGAGAGAGATACACAGAGAGATACAGAGAATAATACAGATATAGATACAGAGACAGAGGCAGAGAGATACAGAGAGAGATACAGAGATAGATACACAGAGAGATGCAGAGATAGATAAAGATATAGATACAGAGAGAGATACAGAGACAGAGGCAGAGAGATACAGAGAGAGATGCATAGAGAGATTCAGATATAGATACAGAGAGAGATACAGAGACAGAGGCAGAGAGATACAGAGAGAGATACAGAGAGAGATACAAAGACAGGGGCAGAGAGATATAGAGAGAGATACAGAGAGAGATGCATAGAGAGATACAGAGAGAGATACAAAGAGAGGTACAGAGAGAGAGATAGAGAGAGAGATACAGAGAGATACAGAGATTGATACAGAGGGAGATGCAGACAGAGATACAGAGAGAGATACAGGTAGAGATACAGAGATAGATTCAGCGAGAGATGCATAGCGAGACAGACAGAGGGAGATACAGAGAGAGATACAGTGTGAGATACAGAGGGAGATACAGAGTGAGATAGAGAGAGATACAGAGAGAGATACAGAGAGAGAGATACAGAGGGAGATAGAGAGGGAGACACAGAGAGAGATACAGAGTGAGATACCGAGAGAGATACAGACTGAGATACAGACAGTGATACAGAGGGAGATACAGGGGGAGATACAGAGAGAGAGACAGAGAGAGAGACAGAGGGAGAGATACAGAGCGAGATACAGAGAGATACAGAGACAGATACAGAGAGATAGAGATACTGAGAGAGATACAGAGAGAGATACAGAGTGAGATACCAGAGAGAGCTACAGAGAGCGATACAGAGAGAAATACAGAGAGAGATAGAGATGGAGCTACGGAGAGCGATACAGAGAGAGATACAGAGCGAGAGAGAGAGGGAGATACAGGGAGAGATACAGAGAGAGAGACAGAGAGAGATACAGAGAGAGAGAGATACCGAGGGAGAGACAGTGAGAGATACAGAGAGATATACATAGAGAGACGCACAGTGAGATCCTGAGAGAGATACAGAGAGAGATACTGAGAGTGATACAGAGGTAGATACAGAGAGAGATACCAGAGAGAGATACAGAGAGAGATAGAGAGCGAGAAAGATTCAACGCGAGAGGTATACAGAGAGGAATACAGAGAGATACAACGAGAGAGAGATGCAGAGAGAGATAGAGAGAGAGATTCAGAGAGAGATGCAGAGAGAGAAAGAGAGAGAGATTCGGTAAGAGATACAGAGTGAGATACAGACTCAGATACAGAGAGAGATACTCAGACAGATACAGAGAGAGATAGAGAGCGAAAGGGAGTCAACGCGAGACGTTTACAGAGATGAATACAGAGAGATACAACGCGAGAGAGATGCAGAGAGAGATGGAGAGAGCGATTCAGAGAGAGATAGAGAGAGAGATAGTGAGAGATATTCAGAGAGATACAGAGTGAGATACAGAGAGAGATACGGAGAGCGATACGGAGAGAGATGCAGAGAGAGATAGAGAGAAATACAGAGAGAGATATAGAGAGAGATACAGAGACAGATGCAGAGAGAGAGGCAGAGAGAGAGATACAGAGAGAGAGACAGAGAGAGGTACAGAGAGAGTTACAGAGAGAGGTACAGACAGAGGTACAGAGAGAGAAACAGAGAGATACAGGGAGAGATACAGAGAGTGAGAGATACACAGAGTGATACAGAGGAAGGTACGGAGAGAGATACAGAGACAGATACAGGGAGAGAGATACAGAGAGAGAGATAGGGAGAGATACAGCTTGAGTTACAGAGACATCGACAGAGTGAGGTGGACAGAGAGAGTTACAGAGAGAGATACAGAGAGAGATACAGGGAGAGCGATACAGAGAGAGATACAGGGAGAGAGATACAGAGAGAGTTACAGAGGGTGATACAGAGAGAGATACAAAGAGAGATACAGAGGGAGCTACAGAGAGAGATACAGAGAGAGGTATACAGAGAGAGATACAGAGAGAGATACTGGGAGAGATACAGAGAGAGATACAGAGGGAGACACAGAGAGAGATACAGTGAGGGAGATACATAGGGAGTTACAGAGAGAGATACAGAGGTAGATAAAGAGGGAGATACAGGGTGAGAAACAGAGAGACAGAGAGAGATACAGAGAGAGTTACAGGGAAAGGTATGGAGAGAGGTACAGTGAGAGAAAGAGATAGAGATAAAGAGAGATACAGAGAGAGATACAGAGAGCGAGACAGAGAGAGATACAGAGAGATACAGAGAGATACAGAGAGAGTGATACAGAGATGGATACAGCGAGAGATACAGAGCTAGAGAGACAGAGGGATATACAGAGAGAGATACATTGTGAGAAACAAGAGAGATAAAGAGGGAGATACAGAGAGAGATATGGAGAGAGATACGGTGAGATACAGAGAGAGATACAGAGAGATAAGCAGAGAGAGATACAGAGGGAAATACTGAGGGAGATAAAGATGGAGATACAGAGAGAGATACAGAGTGAGATACAGAGAGAGACACAGAGAGAGAAACAGAGAGAGATACAGAGATAGATTCAGAGACAGAGGCAGAGAGACACAGAGGGAGATACAGCGAGTGATACACAGAGAGATACAGAGATAGATACAGATATAGATACAGAGAGAGATACAGAGACAGAGGCAGAGAGATACAGAGAGATACAGAGAGAGATACAAAGACAGGGGCAGAGAGATACAGAGAGAGATACAGAGAGAGATGCATAGAGAGATACAGATAGAGATACAGAGAGGGAGAGAGACAGGCGGAGATACCGAGCAAGAGAGATACAGAGAGAGAGACAGAGAGAGATACAGAGAGAGAGATAGAGAGGGAGATACAGAGAGAGATACAGGGATAGATAGAGAGAGAGATACAGAGAGAGATACAGAGATAGATACAGAGGGAGATACAGAGAGAGATACAGAGAGAGATACAGGGAGAGATACCGAGATAGATACAGCGAGAGATACATAGCGAGACAGACAGTGGGAGATACAGAGAGATACAGTGTGAGATACAGAGAGAGATACAGAGTGAGATAGAGAGAGAGAGAGATACAGAGAGAGATGCAGAGAGATGGATACAGAGGGAGATACAGAGGGAGACACAGAGAGAGATACAGAGTGAGATACCGAGAGAGATACAGACTGAGATACAGACAGTGATACAGAGGGAGATACAGAGGGAGATACAGAGAGAGAGAGACAGAGAGAGGGACAGAGAGAGAGATACAGAGCGAGATACAGAGAGATACAGAGACAGATGCAGCGTGAGATACCAGAGTGAGCTACAGACAGCGATACAGAGAGAAATACAGAGAGAGATATAGAGGGAGCTACGGAGAGCGATACAGTGAGAGATACTGAGAGAGAGAGAGGGAGATAGAGGGAGAGATACAGAGAGAGAGACAGAGAGAGATACAGAGAGAGAGATACAGAGGGATAGACAGTGAGAGATACAGAGAGATGTACACAGAGAGACGCACAGAGAGATACAGAGAGAGATACTGAGAGAGATACCAGAGAGAGATCCAGAAAGAGATAGAGAGCGAGAGAGATTCAACGCGAGAGGTATACAGAGAGGAATACAGAGTGGAATACAGAGAGATAGAACGAGAGAGAGATGCAGAGAAAGATAGAGAGAGAGATTCAGAGAGAGATGCAGAGAGAGATAGAGAGAGAGATACAGAGGGAGACAGAGAGAGAGATAGAGAAGGAGACGCAGAGAGAGATACAGAGAGAAATTCAGAGAGCGGTACCGAGACAGAGAGATACAGAGAGAGATACAGAGATAGATACAGAGACAGAGGCAGAGAGACACAGAGGGAGATACAGAGCGAGATACACAGAGAGATACAGATATAGATACAGAGAGAGATACAGAGACAGAGGCAGAGAGATACAGAGAGAGATCCAGAGAGAGATGCATAGAGATATACAGATAGAGATACAGAGAGGGAGAGAGACAGGAGGAGAGACCGAGAAAGAGAAAGACAGAGTGAGAGACAGAGAGAGGTACAGAGAGAGAGATAGAGAGGGAGATACAGAGAGATATACAGGGAGAGATAGAGAGAGAGATACAGAGAGAGATACAGAGATAGACACAGAGGGAGATACAGAGAGAGATACAGTGTGAGATACAGAGAGAGATACAGAGTGAGATAGAGAGAGAGATACAGAGAGAGATACAGTGAGAGAGGTACAGAGGGAGATAGAGAGGGAGACACAGAGAGAGATACAGAGTGAGATACCGAGAGAGATACAGACTGAGATCCAGCCAGTGATACAGAGGGAGATACAGAGGGAGATACAGAGAGAGGGACAGAGAGAGAGACAGAGAGAGAGAGATACAGAGCGAGATACAGAGAGATACAGAGACAGATACAGAGCGAGATACAGAGAGATAGAGATACTGAGAGAGATACAGAGAGAGATAGAGAGGGAGCTACGGTGAGCGATACAGAGAGAGATACAGAGAGAGAGAGAGAGGGAGATACAGGGAGAGATACAGAGAGAGACAGAGAGCGATACAGAGAGAGAGAGATACAGAGGGAGAGACAGTGAGAGATACAGAGAGATATACACTGAGAGACGCACAGAGATGATGCAGAGAGAGATACAGAGAGAGATACTGAGAGAGATACAGAGAGAGATACAGAGGGAGATACCAGAGAGAGATACAGAGAGAGATAGAGAGCGAGAAAGATTCAACGCGAGAGGTATATCGAGAAGAATACAGAGAGGAATACAGAGAGATACAACGAGAGAGAGATTCAGAGAGAGATAAAGAGAGAGATTCAGAGAGAGATGCAGAGAGAGATAGAGAGAGAGATTCGGTGAGAGATACAGAGTGAGATACAGACTCAGATACAGAGAGAGATACACAGAGAGATACAGAGAGAGATAGAGAGTGAAAGGGAGTCAACGCGAGACGTCTACAGAGATGAATACAGAGAGATACAACGCGAGAGAGATGCAGAGAGAGATAGAGAGAGCGATTCAGAGAGAGATAGAGAGAGAGATAGTGAGATATATTCAGAGAGATACAGAGTGAGATACAGAGAGAGATACGAAGAGCGATACGGAGAGAGATGCAGAGAGAGATAGAGATAAATACAGAGAGAGATACAGAGAGAGATAAAGAGACAGATGCAGAGAGAGAGGCAGAGAGAGAGATACAGAGAGAGAGACAGAGAGAGGTACAGAGAGAGTTACAGAGAGAGGTACAGACAGAGGTACAGAGAGAGAAACAGAGAGATACAGGGAGAGATACAGAGAGTGAGAGATACACAGAGTGATACAGAGGAAGGTACGGAGAGAGATACAGAGACAGATACAGGGAGAGAGATACAGAGAGAGAGATAGGGAGAGATACAGCTTGAGTTACAGAGACATCGACAGAGTGAGGTGGACAGAGAGAGTTACAGAGAGAGATACAGAGAGAGATACAGGGAGAGCGATACAGAGAGAGATACAGGGAGAGAGATACAGAGAGAGTTACAGAGGGTGATACAGAGAGAGATACAAAGAGAGATACAGAGGGAGCTACAGAGAGAGATACAGAGAGAGGTATACAGAGAGAGATACAGAGAGAGATACTGGGAGAGATACAGAGAGAGATACAGAGGGAGACACAGAGAGAGATACAGTGAGGGAGATACATAGGGAGTTACAGAGAGAGATACAGAGGTAGATAAAGAGGGAGATACAGGGTGAGAAACAGAGAGACAGAGAGAGATACAGAGAGAGTTACAGGGAAAGGTATGGAGAGAGGTACAGTGAGAGAAAGAGATAGAGATAAAGAGAGATACAGAGAGAGATACAGAGAGCGAGACAGAGAGAGATACAGAGAGATACAGAGAGATACAGAGAGAGTGATACAGAGATGGATACAGCGAGAGATACAGAGCTAGAGAGACAGAGGGATATACAGAGAGAGATACATTGTGAGAAACAAGAGAGATAAAGAGGGAGATACAGAGAGAGATATGGAAAGAGATACGGTGAGATACAGAGAGAGATACAGAGAGATAAGCAGAGAGAGATACAGAGGGAAATACTGAGGGAGATAAAGATGGAGATACAGAGAGAGATACAGAGTGAGATACAGAGAGAGACACAGAGAGAGAAACAGAGAGAGATACAGAGATAGATTCAGAGACAGAGGCAGAGAGACACAGAGGGAGATACAGCGAGTGATACACAGAGAGATACAGAGATAGATACAGATATAGATACAGAGAGAGATACAGAGACAGAGGCAGAGAGATACAGAGAGATACAGAGAGAGATACAAAGACAGGGGCAGAGAGATACAGAGAGAGATACAGAGAGAGATGCATAGAGAGATACAGATAGAGATACAGAGAGGGAGAGAGACAGGCGGAGATACCGAGCAAGAGAGATACAGAGAGAGAGACAGAGAGAGATACAGAGAGAGAGATAGAGAGGGAGATACAGAGGGAGATACAGGGATAGATAGAGAGAGAGATACAGAGAGAGATACAGAGATAGATACAGAGGGAGATACAGAGAGAGATACAGAGAGAGATACAGGGAGAGATACCGAGATAGATACAGCGAGAGATACATAGCGAGACAGACAGTGGGAGATACAGAGAGATACAGTGTGAGATACAGAGAGAGATACAGAGTGAGATAGAGAGAGAGAGAGATACAGAGAGAGATGCAGAGAGATGGATACAGAGGGAGATACAGAGGGAGACACAGAGAGAGATACAGAGTGAGATACCGAGAGAGATACAGACTGAGATACAGACAGTGATACAGAGGGAGATACAGAGGGAGATACAGAGAGAGAGAGACAGAGAGAGGGACAGAGAGAGAGATACAGAGCGAGATACAGAGAGATACAGAGACAGATGCAGCGTGAGATACCAGAGTGAGCTACAGACAGCGATACAGAGAGAAATACAGAGAGAGATATAGAGGGAGCTACGGAGAGCGATACAGTGAGAGATACTGAGAGAGAGAGAGGGAGATAGAGGGAGAGATACAGAGAGAGAGACAGAGAGAGATACAGAGAGATGTACACAGAGAGACGCACAGAGAGATACAGAGAGAGATACTGAGAGAGATACCAGAGAGAGATCCAGAAAGAGATAGAGAGCGAGAGAGATTCAACGCGAGAGGTATACAGGGAGGAATACAGAGTGGAATACAGAGAGATAGAACGAGAGAGAGATGCAGAGAAAGATAGAGAGAGAGATTCAGAGAGAGATGCAGAGAGAGATAGAGAGAGAGATACAGAGGGAGACAGAGAGAGAGATAGAGAAGGAGTCGCAGAGAGAGATACAGAGAGAAATTCAGAGAGCGGTACCGAGACAGAGAGATACAGAGAGAGATACAGAGATAGATACAGAGACAGAGGCAGAGAGACACAGAGGGAGATACAGAGCGAGATACACAGAGAGATACAGATATAGATACAGAGAGAGATACAGAGACAGAGGCAGAGAGATACAGAGAGAGATCCAGAGAGAGATGCATAGAGATATACAGATAGAGATACAGAGAGGGAGAGAGACAGGAGGAGAGACCGAGAAAGAGAAAGACAGAGTGAGAGACAGAGAGAGGTACAGAGAGAGAGATAGAGAGGGAGATACAGAGAGATATACAGGGAGAGATAGAGAGAGAGATACAGAGAGAGATACAGAGATAGACACAGAGGGAGATACAGAGAGAGATACAGTGTGAGATACAGAGAGAGATACAGAGTGAGATAGAGAGAGAGATACAGAGAGAGATACAGTGAGAGAGGTACAGAGGGAGATAGAGAGGGAGACACAGAGAGAGATACAGAGTGAGATACCGAGAGAGATACAGACTGAGATCCAGCCAGTGATACAGAGGGAGATACAGAGGGAGATACAGAGAGAGGGACAGAGAGAGAGACAGAGAGAGAGAGATACAGAGCGAGATACAGAGAGATACAGAGACAGATACAGAGCGAGATACAGAGAGATAGAGATACTGAGAGAGATACAGAGAGAGATAGAGAGGGAGCTACGGTGAGCGATACAGAGAGAGATACAGAGAGAGAGAGAGAGGGAGATACAGGGAGAGATACAGAGAGAGACAGAGAGCGATACAGAGAGAGAGAGATACAGAGGGAGAGACAGTGAGAGATACAGAGAGATATACACTGAGAGACGCACAGAGATGATGCAGAGAGAGATACAGAGAGAGATACTGAGAGAGATACAGAGAGAGATACAGAGGGAGATACCAGAGAGAGATACAGAGAGAGATAGAGAGCGAGAAAGATTCAACGCGAGAGGTATATCGAGAAGAATACAGAGAGGAATACAGAGAGATACAACGAGAGAGAGATTCAGAAAGAGATAAAGAGAGAGATTCAGAGAGAGATGCAGAGAGAGATAGAGAGAGAGATTCGGTGAGAGATACAGAGTGAGATACAGACTCAGATACAGAGAGAGATACACAGAGAGATACAGAGAGAGATAGAGAGTGAAAGGGAGTCAACGCGAGACGTCTACAGAGATGAATACAGAGAGATACAACGCGAGAGAGATGCAGAGAGAGATAGAGAGAGCGATTCAGAGAGAGATAGAGAGAGAGATAGTGAGATATATTCAGAGAGATACAGAGTGAGATACAGAGAGAGATACGAAGAGCGATACGGAGAGAGATGCAGAGAGAGATAGAGATAAATACAGAGAGAGATACAGAGAGAGATAAAGAGACAGATGCAGAGAGAGAGGCAGAGAGAGAGATACAGAGAGAGAGACAGAGAGAGGTACAGAGAGAGTTACAGAGAGAGGTACAGACAGGGGTACAGAGAGAGAAACAGAGAGATACAGGGAGAGATACAGAGAGTGAGAGATACACAGAGAGATACAAAGGAAGGTACGGAGAGAGATACAGAGACAGATACAGGGAGAGAGATACAGAGAGAGAGATAGAGAGAGATACACCTTGAGTTACAGAGACATCGACAGAGTGAGGTGGACAGAGAGAGCTACAGAGAGAGATACAGAGCGAGATACAGGGAGAGCGATACAGAGAGAGATACAGGGAGAGAGATACATAGAGAGATACAGAGGGTGATACAGAGAGGGATACAAAGAGAGATACAGAGGGAGATACAGAGAGAGATACAGAGAGAGATATACAGAGAGAGATACTGGGAGAGATACAGAGAGAGATACAGAGGGAGACACAGAGTGAGATACAGTGAGAGAGATACATAGGGAGTTACAGAGAGAGATACAGAGGGAGATAAAGAGGGAGATGCAGGGTGAGACACAGAGATACAGAGAGAGATACAGAGAGAGTTACAGGGAAAGGTACGGAGAGAGATACAGTGAGAGATAGAGATAGAGATAAAGAGAGAGATACAGAGAGAGATACAGAGAGCGAGACAGAGAGAGATACAGTGAGAGATACAGAGAGATACCGAGAGAGATACAGAGAGAGTGATACAGAGAGAAATACAGCGAGACATACAGAGCTAGAGAGACAGAGGGATATACAGAGAGAGATACAGTGTGAGAAACAAGAGAGATAAAGAGGGAGATACAGAGAGAGATACGGAGAGAGATACGGTGAGATACAGAGAGAGATATAGAGAGATAAGCAGAGAGAGATACAGAGGGAAATACTGATGGAGATACAGATGGAAATACAGAGAGAGATACAGAGTGAGATACAGAGATAGATACAGAGATAGAAACAGAGAGAGATACAGAGAGAGATACCGAGAGAGAGACACAGAAGGAGATATAGAGAGCGAGACAGAGGGAGATACAGAGAGAGAGAGATATACAGAGAGAGATACCTAGAGAGATACAGAGAGAGAGACAGAGGGAGACACAGAGAGAGATACAGAGGGAGATACAGGGAGAGATGCAGAGAGTGATCCAGAGGGAGATACAGAGAGTGATACAGAGGGAGATACAGAGGGAAATACAGGAAGAGAGACAGAGAGAGATACAGAGAGAGAGATACAGAGAGAGATACAGGGAGAGATACAGGGAGAGATACAGAGAGAGATACAGAGGGAGATACAGAGAGAGAGACAACGAAAGATACAGAGAGCGAGACATTGAGAGATACAGAGAGAGAGACACATAGAGATACAGAGGGAGATACAGAGAGAGATACAGAAAGGTACCGATAGAGAGATACAAAGAGAGATACAGAAAGAGATACAGAGGGAGATACAGAGAGAGAGATACAGAGAGAGATACAGAGAGAGAGATACAGAGAGAGATACAGGGAGAGATACAGGGAGAGATACAGAGAGAGATACAGACAGATATACAGAGAGATATACAGCGAGATACAGAGAGAAAGATATAGAGGCAGATACAGATAGAGATACAGAAAGATACTGAGAGAGAAAGATACAGCGAGAGATACAGAGAGAGATACAGAGAGAGAGATACATAGTGAGTTACAGAGGGAGACAGAGAGATACAGAGAGAGTTACCGAGAGAGAGATACAGAGGGAGACAGAGGGAGACAGAGAGCGATACAGAGGGAGATACAGCGAGAGATTCAGAAAGATACCGAGAGAGAGATACAGATGGAGATACAGAGAGAGATGCAGAGGGCAATACAGAGAGAGATACAGAGTGAGATACAGAGGGAGATACTTAGAGAAATTCAGAGAGAGATACAGAGAGAGCGATACAGATGAGATACAGAGAGAGACACAGGGAGAGATAGAGAGAGACACAGAGAGAGATACAGAGAGAGATACAGAGAGAGATACAGAGACATACCGAGAGAGAGATTCAGAGAGAGATACAAAGGGAGATATCGAGAGAGATCCAGGGAGAGATACAGAGAGAAATACACAGAGAGAGATACAGAGAGAGAAACAGAGAGAGACAGAGAGAGATACAGAGAGAGATACAGAGAGAGAGACATTGTGAGATAAAGGGAGAGATACAGAGAGAGAGAGAGACAGAGAGATATACAGAGAGAGATCCAGAAAGATACCGAGAGAGATATACAGAGAGTGATAAAGAGAGAGATACAGAGGGAGATACAGCGAGATATACAGAGTGAGATACAGAGAGAGATACCGAGGGAGATACAGAGAGAGAGATACAGAGAGATAGATACAAATAGAGAGATACAGAGTGAGATACAGAGAGAGATACAGGGATAGATGCAGACAGAGATACAGAGAGAGAGTTACAGAGAGTGATAGAGAGAGATACACAGAGAGAGAGATACAGAGGGAGATACAGAGAGAGATACAGAATGATACCGAGAGAGAGATACAGAGGGGGATTCAGAGAGAGATACAGAGGGAGATACAGAGAGAGATACAGAGTGAGATACAGAGAGAGATACAGAGGCATATACAGAGAGAGATGCAGAGCGAGATACTGAGAGAGATACAAAGCGATATACAGTGAGAGATACAGAGGGAGACAGAGGAAGACAGAGAGAGATACAGTGGGAGATACAGCGTGAGATACAGAAAGATACCGAGAGAGAGATACAGAGAGAGATACAGAGAGACATACAGAGGGAGATACAGAGAGAGATACAGAGTGAGATACAGAGTGAGATACAGAGGGTGATTCAGAGAGAGAGATACATAGAGCGATACAGAGCGAGAGATACAGAGTGAGATACAGAGAGAGATACAGGGAGAGATAGAGAGAGAAATACAGAGAGAGAGATACAGAGAGAGATACAGAGGGAGATATAAAGAGTGAGATAGAGAGAGATGCATTAAGATACCGAGAGAGAGATACAGGGAGCGAAACAGAGAGAGATACAGAGGGAGATACAGAGAGAGATACAGGGAGAGATACAGAGAGAGTTACAGAGAGATACAGTGATAGATACCGAGAGAGCGATACAGAGAGAGATACAGAGGGAGATACAGAGAGAGATACAGAGTGAGATACAGAGAGAGATACAGAGAGAGACAGAGGGAGACAGAGAAAGATACACAGGGAGATACAGAGAGAGATACAGAAAGATACCGAGAGAGAGATACAGTGAGAGATACAGCGTGAGATACAGAGGGAGATAAAGAGAGAGATACAGAGTGATATGGAGAAAGAGATACAGAGAGAGCGATACAGAGAGAGATACAGAGAGAGAGATACAGAGAGAGATACAGAGAGAGAGATACAGGGAGAGAGATACAGAGAAAGATACAGAGAGATACAGAGAGGGAGATGCAGAGGGAGATACAGAGAGAGATACAGAGAGATACCGAGAGAGATACAGAGGGAGACAGAGGGAGACAGAGAGCGATACAGAGGGTAATACAGCGAGAGATACAGAAAGATACCGATAGAGATACAGCGAGAGGTACAGAGAGAGATACAGAGGGCAATACAGTGAGAGATACAGAGGGAGATACAGAGAGAGAGACAACGAAAGATACAGAGAGAGATACAGAGAGCGAGACATTGAGAGATACAGAGAGAGAGACAGAGAGAGATAGAGTGAGATACAGAGAGAGATACAGAGGCATATACAGAGAGAGAGATACAGAGAGAGATACAGAGAGAGTTACAGCGAGAGATACGGAGAGAGAGATACAGAGAGATACACAGAGAGAGATACAGAGAGAGATACAGAGGGAGGGGTACCGAGAGAGAGATACAGGCAGAGATACAGAGGGAGATACAGAGAGAGATACAGAGTGAGAGACAGAGAGCGAGTTGCAGAGAGAAATACAGAGCGATATACAGAGAGAGATACAGAGGGAGACAGAGAGAGAGATACAGAGATAGATACAGAGACAGAAACAGAGACAGATACAGTTAGATATAGAGAGAGATACAGAGAGATAGAAAGAAGATGCAGAGACAGAGAGACACAGCGACAGTGAGAAATACAGAGATAGATAGAGAGCTACAGGGAGCGATACAGATAGAGACACGGAGAGCGATTCAGAGAGAGAGACACAGAGAGATACATAGAGAGAGACAGAGAGAGGTACAGAGAGAGATACAGAGAGAGATCCAGAAAGACACAGAGAGATACAAAGAGAGACAGAGAGAGGTACAGAGAGAGATACAGAGAGAGATCCAGAAAGATACAGAGAGAGAGATACAGAGAGAGATAGACAGAGATACAGAGAGAGAAATATAGAGTGAGATATAGAGAGAGATACAGGGAGAGATACAGAGAGAGATACAGAGAGAGATACAGAGAGCGATACAGACAGAGATACAGAGAGAGATACAGAGAGAGATACTGAGAGAGAGAAACAGAGAGAGATACAGAGAGAGATACAGGGAGAGATCAAGAGAGAGATACAGAGAGAGATACAGAGAGCGATACAGACAGAGACATAGAGATAGATACAGAGAGAGATACAGAGAGCGATACAGACAGAAACACAGAGATAGATGCAGAGAGAGATACAGAGAGAGAGATACAGAGTCAAATACTGCGAGAGATACAAGAAGAGATACAGAGAGAGATACAGAGAGATACAGAGAGATACAGAGAGAGAGATACAGAGGGAGATACAGAGAGAGATACAGAAAGATACCGAGAGAGAGATACAGAGAGAGAGACAGAGGGAGATACAGAGAGAGATACAGAGTGGGTTACAGAGAGGGATACAGAGTGAAATACAGAGAGGGAGATACAGAGAGAGATACAGAGAGAGAGATACAGAGTGAGATACAGAGAGAGATACAGAGAGAGATACAGAGATCGGGACACAGAGAGGGATACAGAGGGAGACAGAGAGAGATACTGAGAGAGAGATTCCGAGTGAGAGATACAGAGAGAGATACATTGGCAGATACAGAGAGAGATGCAGAGTGAGAGACAGAGGGAGACAGAGGGAGAAAGAGCGAGATACAGAGACAGATACAGAGAGATATAGAGAGAGATACAGAGAGATAGAGAGAACGATACAGAGTAAGATGCAGAGACAGAGAGACACAGCGACAGTGAGAAATGCAGAGAGAGATAGAGCGAGAGCTACAGAGAGTGATACAGACAGAGATACAGAGAGAGATAAGGAGAGAGACAGAGACAGAGAGAGATACAGAGAGCGAGACAGAGAAAAATACAGAGATAGATACAGAGAGCGATCCAGAAAGATACCGAGAGAGAGATACAGAGAGAGGTACAGAGAGAGTTACAGAGGGAGATACAGAGAGATATACTGAGTGAGATACAGGGAGAGATACAGAGGGAGATACAGAGAGAGAGAGATACAGAGAGAGATACAGAGAGAGATACGGAGAGAGAGATAAAGAGAGATACAGAGAGAGAGATACAGAGAGAGATCCAGAGGGAGAGATACCGAGAGAGAGATACAGACATAGATACAGTGGGAGATACAGAGAGAGATACAGAGTGAGAGACAGAAAGCGAGTTACAGAGAGAAATACAGAGCGAGATACAGAGAGAGATACAGAGGGAGACAGAGGGAGACAGAGAGATACAGAGACAGATTCAGTGAGATATAGAGAGAGATACAGAGAGATAGAGAGACGATGCAGAGACAGAGAGACACAGCGACAGTGAGAATTACAGAGATAGAGAAAGAGCTACAGAGAGCGATAGAGATAGAGATACAGAGAGAGAGACAAAGAGAGATACAGAGAGAGAGACAGAGAGAGATAGAGTGAGATACAGAGAGAGATACAGAGGCATATACAGAGAGAGATACAGAGAGAGATGCAGAGAGAGTTACAGCGAGAGATACGGAGAGAGAGATACAGAGAGATACAGAGAGAGAGATACAGAGAGAGATACAGAGGGAGGGGTACCGAGAGAGAGGTACAGGCAGAGATACAGAGGGAGATACAGAGAGAGATACAGAGTGAGAGACAGAGAGCGAGTTACAGAGAGAAATACAGAGCGATATACAGAGAGAGATACAGAGGGAGACAGAGAGAGAGATACAGAGATAGATACAGAGACAGAAACAGAGACAGATACAGTTAGATATAGAGAGAGATACAGAGAGATAGAAAGAAGATGCAGAGACAGAGAGACACAGCGACAGTGAGAAATACAGAGATAGATAGAGAGCTACAGAGAGCGATACAGATAGAGACACGGAGAGCGATTCAGAGAGAGAGACACAGAGAGATACATAGAGAGAGACAGAGAGAGGTACAGAGAGAGATACAGAGAGAGATCCAGAAAGATGCAGAGAGAGAGATACAGAGAGAGATAGAGAGAGATACAGAGAGAGAAATACAGAGTGAGATATAGAGAGAGATACAGGGAGAGATACAGAGAGAGACACAGAGAGAGATACATAGAGCGATGCAGACAGAGATACAGAGAGAGATACAGAGAGAGATACTGAGAGAGAGAAACAGAGAGAGATACAGAGATAGATACAGAGAGAGATACAGAGAGAGAGATACAGAGTGAAATACAGCGAGAGATACAGGAAGAGATACAGAGAGAGATACAGAGAGATACAGAGAGATACAGAGAGAGAGATACAGAGGGAGATACAGAGAGAGATACAGAAAGATACCGAGAGAGAGATACAGAGAGAGAGACAGAGGGAGATACAGAGAGAGATACATAGTGGGTTACAGAGAGGGATACAGAGTGAAATACAGAGAGGGAGATACAGAGAGAGATACAGAGAGAGAGATACAGAGTGAGATACAGAGAGAGATACAGAGAGAGATACAGAGATAGGGACACAGAGAGAGATACAGAGGGAGACAGAGAGAGATACTGAGAGAGAGATTCCGAGTGAGAGATACAGAGAGAGATACAGAGGCAGATACAGAGAGAGATGCAGAGTGAGAGACAGAGGGAGACAGAGGGAGAAAGAGCGAGATACAGAGACAGATACAGAGAGATATAGAGAGAGATACAGAGAGATCGACAGAACGATACAGAGTAAGATGCAGAGACAGAGAGACACAGCGACAGTGAGAAATGCAGAGAGAGATAGAGCGAGAGCTACAGAGAGTGATACAGACAGAGATACAGAGAGAGATAAGGAGAGAGACAGAGACAGAGAGAGATACAGAGAGCGAGACAGAGAAAAATACAGAGATAGATACAGAGAGCGATCCAGAAAGATACCGAGAGAGAGATACAGAGAGAGGTACAGAGAGAGTTACAGAGGGAGATACAGAGAGATATACTGAGTGAGATACAGGGAGAGATACAGAGGGAGATACAGAGAGAGAGAGATACAGAGAGAGATACAGAGAGAGATACGGAGAGAGAGATACAGAGAGAGAGATACAGAGAGCGATACAGAGAGCGATACAGACAGAGACACAGAGATAGATACAGAGAGAGATACAGAGAGAGAGATACAGAGTGAAATTCAGAGAGAGATACAGGAAGAGATACGGAGAGAGACACAGAGAGATACAGAGAGAGATATACAGAGGGAGATACAGAGAGAGATACAGAAAGATACCGAGAGAGAGATAAAGAGAGAGAGACTGAGGGAGATACAGAGAGAGATGCAGAGTGGGTTACAGAGAGAGATACAGAGTGAAATACAGAGAGAGAGATATAGAGAGAGATACAGAGAGAGAGATACAGAGTGAGATACAGAGAGAGATACAGAGAGAGATACAGAGATAGAGACACAGAGATAGATACAGAGGGAGACAGAGAGATACTGAGAGAGAGATTCCGAGTGAGAGATACAGAGAGAGATACCGAGGGAGATACAGAGAGAGATGCAGAGTGAGAGACAGAGGGAGACAGAGGGAGAAAGAGAGAGATACCGAGACAGATACAGAGAGATATAGAGAGAGATACAGAGAGATAGAGAGAAAGATACAGAGTAAGATGCAGAGACAGAGAGACACAGCGACAGTGAGAAATGCAGAGAGAGATAGAGCGAGAGCTACAGAGAGTGATACAGACAGATACAGAGAGAGATAAAGAGAGAGAGAGATACAGAGAGCGAGACAGAGAGAGATACAGAGAGAGATACAGAGAGTGATCCAGAAAGATACCGAGAGAGAGATACAGAGAGAGGTACAGAGAGAGTTACAGAGGGAGATACAGAGAGATATACTGAGTGAGATACAGGGAGAGATACAGAGGGAGATACAGAGAGAGAGAGATACAGAGAGAGATACAGAGAGAGATACGGAGAGAGAGATAAAGAGAGATACAGAGAGAGAGATACAGAGAGAGATCCAGAGGGAGAGATACCGAGAGAGAGATACAGACATAGATACAGAGGGAGATACAGAGAGAGATACAGAGTGAGAGACAGAAAGCGAGTTACAGAGAGAAATACAGAGCGAGATACAGAGAGAGATACAGAGGGAGACAGAGGGAGACAGAGAGATACAGAGACAGATACAGTGAGATATAGAGAGAGATACAGAGAGATAGAGAGACGATGCAGAGACAGAGAGACACAGCGACAGTGAGAAATACAGAGATAGAGAAAGAGCTACAGAGAGCGATAGAGATAGAGATACAGAGAGAGAGACAAAGAGAGATACAGAGAGACAAAGAGAGATACAGAGAGACAGAGAGCGATACAGAGAGAGATACAGAGAGAAATCCAGAAAGATACCGAGAAAGAGATACAGAGAGAGATAGAGAGAGACACAGAGAGAGAGATACAGAGAGAGATACAGAGAGCGATACAGACAGAGATACAGAGAGCGATACAGAGAGAGATACTGAGAGAGAGATACAGAGTGAGATACAGAGAGAGATACAGAGAGAGAGTGATACAGAGAGAGATACAGAGAGAGATACGGAGAGAGAGATACAGAGAGATACAGAGAGAGAGATACAGAGAGAGATACAGAGGGAGAGATACCGAGAGAGATATACAGACATAGATACAGAGGGAGATACAGAGAGAGATACAGAGTGAGAGACAGAGAGCGAGTTACAGAGAGAAATACAGAGCGAGATACATAGACAGATACAGAGGGAGACAGAGAGAGACAGAGAGATACAGAGACAGATACAGTGAGATACAGAGAGAGATACAGAGAGATTGAGAGAAGATGCAGAGACAGACACAGCGACAGTGAGAAAGACAGAGATAGAGAAAGAGCTATAGAGAGCGATAGAGATAGAGATACAGAGAGAGACACAAAGAGAGAGACAAAGAGAGATACAGAGAGAGAGACAGAGAGAGATACAGAGAGAGATACATAGAGAAATCCAGAAAGATACCGAGAAAGAGATAGAGAGAGAGATAGAGAGAAATACAGAGAGAGTGATACAGAGAGAGATACAGAGAGCGATACAGAGAGAGATACATAGAGAGATACTGAGAGAGAGATACAGAGTAAGATACAGAGAGAGATACAGGGAGAGATCAAGAGAGAGATACAGAGGGCGATACAGAGAGCGATACAGACAGAGACACAGAGATAGATACAGAGAGAGATACAGAGAGAGAGATACAGAGTGAAATTCAGAGAGAGATACAGGAAGAGATACAGTGAGAGATACAGAGAGATACAGAGAGATACAGAGAGAGATATACAGAGGGAGATACAGAGAGAGATACAGAAAGATACCGAGAGAGAGATACAGAGAGAGAGACAGAGGGAGATACAGAGAGAGATACAGAGTGGGTTACAGAGAGAGATACAGAGTGAAATACAGAGAGAGAGATACAGAGAGAGATACAGAGAGAGAGATACAGAGTGAGATACAGAGAGAGATAAAGAGAGAGATACAGAGATAGAGACACAGAGATAGATACAGAGGGAGACAGAGAGAGATACTGAGACAGAGGTCCGAGTGAGAGATACAGAGAGAGATACAGAGGGAGATACAGAGAGAGATGCAGAGTGAGAGACAGAGGGAGACAGAGGGAGAAAGAGAGAGATACAGAGACAGATACAGAGAGAGATACAGAGAGATTGAGAGAAGATGCAGAGACAGACACAGCGACAGTGAGAAAGACAGAGATAGAGAAAGAGCTATAGAGAGCGATAGAGATAGAGATACAGAGAGAGACACAAAGAGAGAGACAAAGAGAGATACAGAGAGAGAGACAGAGAGAGATACAGAGAGCGATACAGACAGAGACACAGAGATAGATACAGAGAGAGATACAGAGAGAGAGATACAGAGTGAAATTCAGAGAGAGATACAGGAAGAGATACGGAGAGAGACACAGAGAGATACAGAGAGAGATATACAGAGGGAGATACAGAGAGAGATACAGAAAGATACCGAGAGAGAGATACAGAGAGAGAGACAGAGGGAGATACAGAGAGAGATACAGAGTGGGTTACAGAGAGGGATACAGAGTGAAATACAGAGAGGGAGATACAGAGAGAGATACAGAGAGAGAGATACAGAGTGAGATACAGAGAGAGATACAGAGAGAGATACAGAGATAGGGACACAGAGAGAGATACAGAGGGAGACAGAGAGATATACTGAGAGAGAGATTCCGAGTGAGAGATACAGAGAGAGATACAGAGGCAGATACAGAGAGAGATGCAGAGTGAGAGACAGAGGGAGACAGAGGGAGAAAGAGCGAGATACAGAGACAGATACAGAGAGATATAGAGAGAGATACAGAGAGATCGAGAGAACGATACAGAGTAAGATGCAGAGACAGAGAGACACAGCGACAGTGAGAAATGCAGAGAGAGATAGAGCGAGAGCTACAGAGAGTGATACAGACAGAGATACAGAGAGAGATAAGGAGAGAGACAGAGACAGAGAGAGATACAGAGAGCGAGACAGAGAAAAATATAGAGATAGATACAGAGAGCGATCCAGAAAGATACCGAGAGAGAGATACAGAGAGAGGTACAGAGAGAGTTACAGAGGGAGATACAGAGAGATATACTGAGTGAGATACAGGGAGAGATACAGAGGGAGATACAGAGAGAGAGAGATACAGAGAGAGATACAGAGAGAGATACGGAGAGAGAGATACAGAGAGAGAGATACAGAGAGCGATACAGAGAGCGATACAGACAGAGACACAGAGATAGATACAGAGAGAGATACAGAGAGAGAGATACAGAGTGAAATTCAGAGAGAGATACAGGAAGAGATACGGAGAGAGACACAGAGAGATACAGAGAGAGATATACAGAGGGAGATACAGAGAGAGATACAGAAAGATACCGAGAGAGAGATAAAGAGAGAGAGACTGAGGGAGATACAGAGAGAGATGCAGAGTGGGTTACAGAGAGAGATACAGAGTGAAATACAGAGAGAGAGATATAGAGAGAGATACAGAGAGAGAGATACAGAGTGAGATACAGAGAGAGATACAGAGAGAGATACAGAGATAGAGACACAGAGATAGATACAGAGGGAGACAGAGAGATACTGAGAGAGAGATTCCGAGTGAGAGATACAGAGAGAGATACCGAGGGAGATACAGAGAGAGATGCAGAGTGAGAGACAGAGGGAGACAGAGGGAGAAAGAGAGAGATACAGAGACAGATACAGAGAGATATAGAGAGAGATACAGAGAGATAGAGAGAAAGATACAGAGTAAGATGCAGAGACAGAGAGACACAGCGACAGTGAGAAATGCAGAGAGAGATAGAGCGAGAGCTACAGAGAGTGATACAGACAGATACAGAGAGAGATAAAGAGAGAGAGAGATACAGAGAGCGAGACAGAGAGAGATACAGAGAGAGATACAGAGAGTGATCCAGAAAGATACCGAGAGAGAGATACAGAGAGAGGTACAGAGAGAGTTACAGAGGGAGATACAGAGAGATATACTGAGTGAGATACAGGGAGAGATACAGAGGGAGATACAGAGAGAGAGAGATACAGAGAGAGATACAGAGAGAGATACGGAGAGAGAGATAAAGAGAGATACAGAGAGAGAGATACAGAGAGAGATCCAGAGGGAGAGATACCGAGAGAGAGATACAGACATAGATACAGAGGGAGATACAGAGAGAGATACAGAGTGAGAGACAGAAAGCGAGTTACAGAGAGAAATACAGAGCGAGATACAGAGAGAGATACAGAGGGAGACAGAGGGAGACAGAGAGATACAGAGACAGATACAGTGAGATATAGAGAGAGATACAGAGAGATAGAGAGACGATGCAGAGACAGAGAGACACAGCGACAGTGAGAAATACAGAGATAGAGAAAGAGCTACAGAGAGCGATAGAGATAGAGATACAGAGAGAGAGACAAAGAGAGATACAGAGAGACAAAGAGAGATACAGAGAGACAGAGAGCGATACAGAGAGAGATACAGAGAGAAATCCAGAAAGATACCGAGAAAGAGATACAGAGAGAGATAGAGAGAGACACAGAGAGAGAGATACAGAGAGAGATACAGAGAGCGATACAGACAGAGATACAGAGAGCGATACAGAGAGAGATACTGAGAGAGAGATACAGAGTGAGATACAGAGAGAGATACAGAGAGAGAGTGATACAGAGAGAGATACAGAGAGAGATACGGAGAGAGAGATACAGAGAGATACAGAGAGAGAGATACAGAGAGAGATACAGAGGGAGAGATACCGAGAGAGATATACAGACATAGATACAGAGGGAGATACAGAGAGAGATACAGAGTGAGAGACAGAGAGCGAGTTACAGAGAGAAATACAGAGCGAGATACATAGACAGATACAGAGGGAGACAGAGAGAGACAGAGAGATACAGAGACAGATACAGTGAGATACAGAGAGAGATACAGAGAGATTGAGAGAAGATGCAGAGACAGACACAGCGACAGTGAGAAAGACAGAGATAGAGAAAGAGCTATAGAGAGCGATAGAGATAGAGATACAGAGAGAGACACAAAGAGAGAGACAAAGAGAGATACAGAGAGAGAGACAGAGAGAGATACAGAGAGAGATACATAGAGAAATCCAGAAAGATACCGAGAAAGAGATAGAGAGAGAGATAGAGAGAATTACAGAGAGAGTGATACAGAGAGAGATACAGAGAGCGATACAGAGAGAGATACATAGAGAGATACTGAGAGAGAGATACAGAGTAAGATACAGAGAGATATACAGGGAGAGATCAAGAGAGAGATACAGAGAGCGATACAGAGAGCGATACAGACAGAGACACAGAGATAGATACAGAGAGAGATACAGAGAGAGAGATACAGAGTGAAATTCAGAGAGAGATACAGGAAGAGATACAGAGAGAGATACAGAGAGATACAGAGAGAGAGATACAGAGTGAAATTCAGAGAGAGATACAGGAAGAGATACAGTGAGAGATACAGAGAGATACAGAGAGATACAGAGAGAGATATACAGAGGGAGATACAGAGAGAGATACAGAAAGATACCGA
The DNA here is from genome assembly GCF_047496885.1 of Scyliorhinus torazame. Lineage (NCBI taxonomy): Eukaryota > Metazoa > Chordata > Chondrichthyes > Carcharhiniformes > Scyliorhinidae > Scyliorhinus > Scyliorhinus torazame. The sequence goes on along the minus strand of NW_027307806.1, from coordinate 241,265 downwards.
GAGAGAGATACAGAGAGAGAGACAGAGGGAGATACAGAGAGAGATACAGAGTGGGTTACAGAGAGAGATACAGAGTGAAATACAGAGAGAGAGATACAGAGAGAGATACAGAGAGAGAGATACAGAGTGAGATACAGAGAGAGATAAAGAGAGAGATACAGAGATAGAGACACAGAGATAGATACAGAGGAAGACAGAGAGATACTGAGAGAGAGATTCCGAGTGAGAGATACAGAGAGAGATACAGAGGGAGATACAGAGAGAGATGCAGAGTGAGAGACAGAGGGAGACAGAGGGAGAAAGAGAGAGATACAGAGACAGATACAGAGAGATATAGAGAGAGATACAGAGAGATAGAGAGAACGATACAGAGTAGAGATGCAGAGACAGAGAGACACAGCGACAGTGAGAAATGCAGAGAGAGATAGAGCGAGAGCTACAGAGAGTGATACAGACAGAGATAAAGAGAGAGAGAGAGACAGAGAGAGATACAGAGAGCGAGACAGAGAGAGATACAGAGAGAGATACAGAGAGCGATCCAGAAAGATACCGAGAGAGAGATACAGAGAGAGGTACAGAGAGAGTTACAGAGGGAGATACAGAGAGATATACTGATTCAGATACAGGGAGAGATACAGAGGGAGATACAGAGAGAGAGAGATACAGAGAGAGATACAGAGAGAGATACGGAGAGAGAGATACAGAGAGATACAGAGAGAGATACAGAGTGAGATCCAGAGGGAGAGATACCGAGAGAGAGATACAGACATAGATACAGAGGGAGATACAGAGTGAGAGACAGAAAGCGAGTTACAGAGAGAAATACAGAGCGAGATACAGAGAGAGATACAGAGGGAGACAGAGGGAGACAGAGAGATACAGAGACAGATACAGTGAGATATAGAGAGAGATACAGAGAGATAGAGAGAAGATGCAGAGACAGAGAGACACAGCGACAGTGAGAAATACAGAGATAGAGAAAGAGCTACAGAGAGCGATAGAGATAGAGATACAGAGTGAGTGACAAAGAGAGATACAGAGAGACAGAGAGAGATACAGAGAGAGATACAGAGAGAAATCCAGAAAGATACCGAGAAAGAGATACAGAGAGAGATAGAGAGAGATACAGAGAGAGAGATACAGAGAGAGATACAGAGAGCGATACAGAGAGAGATACTGAGAGAGAGATACAGAGTGAGATACAGAGAGAGATACAGGGAGAGATCAAGAGAGAGATACAGGGAGAGATACAGAGAGAGATACAGGGAGAGATACAGAGAGCGATACAGACAGAGACACAGAGATTGATACAGAGAGAGATACAGAGAGAGAGATACAGAGTGAAATTCAGAGAGAGATACAGGAAGAGATACAGAGAGAGAAACAGAGAGATACAGAGAGATACAGAGAGAGAGACAGAGGGAGATACAGAGAGAGATACTGAGTGAGATACAGGGAGAGATACAGAGTGAAATACAGAGAGAGAGATACAGAGAGAGATACAGAGAGAGAGATACAGAGTGAGATACAGAGAGAGATACAGAGAGAGATACAGAGATAGAGACACAGAGAGAGATACAGAGGGAGACAGAGAGTGATACTGAGAGAGAGATTCCGAGTGAGAGATACAGAGAGATACAGAGGGACATACAGAGGGAGATACAGAGTGAGAGACAGAGGAAGACAGAGGGAGAACGAGAGAGATACAGAGACAGATACAGAGAGAGAAACAGAGAGATAGAGAGAACGATACAGATTAAGATGCAGAGACAGAGAGACACAGCGACAGTGAGAAATGCAGAGAGAGATAGAGCGAGAGCTACAGAGAGTGATACAGACAGAGATACAGAGAGAGGTACAGAGAGAGAGAGAGACAGAGATAGATACAGAGAGCGAGACAGAGAGAGATACAGAGAGCGATACAGAGAGAGATCCAGAAAGATACCGAGAGAGAGGCACAGAGAGAGTTACAGAGGGCGATACAGAGATATATACTGAGTGAGATACAGGGAGAGATATAGAGGGAGATACAGAGAGAGAGATACAGAGAGAGATACAGAGAGAGAGATACAGAGTGAGATACAGAGAGAGATACAGGGAGAGATACAGAGAGAGGTATTGAGATAGATACAGAGAGAGATACAGAGAGAGATACAGAGAGATACAGAGAGAGAGATACAGAGGGAGATACAGAAAGAGATATAGAGAGAGATACAGAGATAGATACAGAGGGAGATACAGAGAGAGATACAGAGGGAAATACAGAGAGAGAGATAGAGAGTGAGATACAGAGAGAGATACAGAGAGAGATACAGAGACCGAGATATACAGAGGGAGACAGAGAGAGATACAGAGAGAGAGATACCGAGAGAGAGATACAGACAGAGATAAAGAGGGAGATACAGAGAGTGATACAGAGTGAGAGACAGAGAGCGAGATACAAAGAGAGATGCAGAGCGAGATACAGAGTGAGATTCAGAGGGAGACAGAGAGACATACAGAGACAGATATTGAGAGACATAGAGAGAGATACAGAGAGATAGAGAGAACGATACAGAGTAAGATGGCGAGACAGAGAGACACAGCGACAGTGAGAAATGCAGAGAGAGATAGAGCGAGAGCTACAGAGAGCGATACAGACAGAGATACAGAGAGAGGTACAGAGAGAGAGACAGAGAGAGATACAGAGAGCGAGATACAGAGAGAGAGACAGAGAGAGATACAGAGAGAGAGACAGAGAGAGTACAGACAGAGAGAAACAGAGAGAGATACAGTGAGAGTACAGTGAGAGAGATACAGAGAGAGAGACAGACAGAGAACTGACAGAGAGAAACAGAGACAGAGACAGAGGCAAATACACACAGACAGAGACACACAGACATGCAGTCCCTGGTTCTCCTGCTCTCGGATGGCTCCATTTCCTCCTTGCGAATATTTCCTCACGGCCTCCGTTCTGACTCTAGAAATGTCCTGGTGACTAACATTATACTGACTGCTCTGTCACTCCATGGTTTATCTCTCTCTCTCCTTTTATCAGCAGGATTGACAATGAAAATGCCCCAGTCCCCTGGAACCACTCAGATATCAATGAGGATTGAATATCAGGGTCAGTGTGTCCACTATTTCCACACTCCATCCCTCAGTCACTGTCACACAGCCGATCCAGACCCGGCTAATCTTCTATTTCATTGTGATATAAAAAGTGTTGGATTGAAAGGGATGAACTGAGCCTGTTTGTTTAGTGACTGTGATTAATGTCAATCTCAATGGATCCTAACCGTGTCACTGGAGGGTTTGTCTCTGCTATTAATAAGCGATTCCTTTCATTGTGTTATCCCAATCTGTCAGCGGGAGCGTCAATTCCAACACTGCCAGAGATCAGCGGCTCCAGAGAGTGCGGGAGGAGGGAGCAAAATCTGGGAACTACCCACAGGAACGTCACAGCAATGGATCAGAATCTGGGAACTACTCACAGGAACGTTACAACAATGGATCAGAATCTGGGAACTATCCACGGGGAAGTTCCAGCAATGAATCAGAATCTGGGAACTACCCACAGGAACGTCACAGCAATGGATCAGAATCTGGGAACTACTCACAGGAACGTTACAACAATGGATCAGAATCTGGGAACTATCCACGGGGAAGTTCCAGCAATGAATCAGAATCTGGGAACTAGCCACAGGAACGTTACAGCAATGGATCAGAATCTGGGAACTAGCCACAGGAACGTTACAGCAATGGACAGGAGTTTATCCGAAGGTCTTTATTGGATTGCTCGAGATACGTTCCTTTCAGCATTTTGGATCGCAGATGTACTTATGATAATTCAGGCGGGTTATTATCCACTCCTGGCTGTTGTCGGTGTCCCTGGTAAGTCTCACTATCCAGTTTTTTATTGTGTAAACTACTTTAAGTATATTATTGCTCAGGACATTTCCATCTTGGAAAGATTGAATGCATGTTGGTTTACAGGTGCAACAGGTGATTAAGAAGGCAAATGGAATTTTGTCCTTCGTTGCTAGAGGGATGGAGTTTAAGACTAGCGAGGTTCTGCTGCAATTGTATAAGGTGTTAGTGTTCCGTTTTGGTCTCCTTACTTGAGAAAGGACGTACTGGCACTGGAGGGTGTGCAGAGGAGATTCACTAGGTTAATCCCAGAGCTGAAGGGGTTGGATTACGAAGAGAGGTTCAGTAGACTGTGACTGTCTTCGTTGGAATTTAGAAGGATGAGGGGGGATCTTATAGATACATATAAGATGATGAAGGGAATAGATGGGATAGATTTGGGCAGGTTGTTTCCACTGGTCGGGGAAAGCAGAACTAGGGGGCTTAGCCTCAAAATAAGGGGAAGTAGATTTACTACTGACTTTAGGAGGAACTTCTTCACCCAAAGGGTTTTGAATCGATGGAATTCCTTGCCCAGTGAAGCAGTAGAGGCTCCTTCATGAAATGTTTTTAAGATAAAGATATATAGTTTTTTGAAGAATAGAGGGACTAAAGGTTATGGTGTTCGGGCCGGAAAGTGGAGCTGAGTCCACAAAAGATCAGCCATGATCTCATTGAATGGTGGAGCAGTCTCGAGGGGCCAGATGGCCTACTCCTGCTCCTAGTTCTTATGTTCTTCAGACCCAGTCACGAATCTCAGTCCCTATCCAGTATCCACACACCGCTCTCTGGCTGAAATCGGAGACTGGGGTCACAATCTCCGAACTCCCTTTGACACTGAAATTATTTATATCCAGATGTTCTTTCTATTCCCAATCCTGCCCACTTGCCATCGCCTCATCACAGCCACAGAATAATCCATTACCTTTGTCTCTGTTAAATCCAGACTCGACTATTGCGTTTGAATTCTAGTCACACAATTGGTGTTATAAATCTTCATGAAGCACTGTTCCCCCCGCCCCCCATCCTGCTGTCCATATCCTAACCCACACCCGATGCCAGTCTCGTACCATCCCTATGCTCACTGATCTACATTGGTTGCCAATGAGGCAGCTCTCAATATCAATGTTCTCATTCTGTGATTGAAATTCTCCACAGTCTCACACAATAATTTAATCCATTTCCAACGAAAGTGAAAACAGTTAATTTTTATTGCATGTCCAGTTCTGCAATTGGAAAGTTAGTGGAGGTGATGTGGATGTGTTTCTGGAGGTTGTGATATTGGGAATATAGTGGAGGTGATGTGGATGTGTTTCTAGAGGTTGTGTTATTGGGAAGTTTGTGGAGGTGATGAGGGTGAATTTCAAGAGGTTGTGTTACTGGGAAGTTAGTGGAGGGGATGTGGATGAGTTTCTGGAGGTTATGTTATTGGGAGGTTAGTGGAGGTGATGTGGATGGGTCTCTGTAGGATGTTTTATTGGGAAGTTAGTGCAGCTGATGTGTTTCTGCAGGTTGTGCTATCGAGCAGTTAGTGGAGGTGATGAGGATGTGTATCTGGAGGGTGTGTTATTGGGGAGTTAGTGGAGGTCATGAGAATTAGTTACAGGAGGTTGTGTTATTGTCAAGATAGTGGAGGTTCTGGGGATGGGTTTCTGGAGGTTCTGTTATTGGGAAGTTAATGGAGGTGATGAGGATGTGTTTCTATAGGTTGAGTTATTGGAACGTTCGTGGAGGTGATGTGGATGGGTTTCTGGAGGTTGTGTTATTGGGACGTTAGTGGAGGCGATGTGGATATGTTTCTGGAAGTTCTGTTATTGGGACGTTAGTGGACGTGATGTGGATGTGTTTCTGAAGGTTGTGTTATTGGGACGTTAGTGGAGGTGATGTGGATGTTTTTCTGAAGGTTGTATTATTGGGAAGTTACCGGGGATGATGTGGATGTGTTTCTGGTTGTTGTGTTAGTGGGAAGGTAATGGAGATGCTGTGGATGGCTTCTGGAGGTTGTGTTATTGGGAAGTGAGTGGAGGTGATGAGGATGTATTCCTGGAGGTTGTGTTATTGAGAAGTTAGTGGAGGTGATAAACATGTGTTGTCGCGAAGTAAGTGGAGGTGATGAGGATGTGTTTCTGGAGTTGGTGTTATTGGGAAGTTAGTGGAGGTAATCAGGATGAGTTTTTGGAGTTTGGGTCATTCGGAAGTTAGTGGAGGTGATGAGAATGCATTTCTACAGGTTGTGTTATTGGGAAGTTAATGGAGGTGATGTCGATGTGTTTCTGGAGTTTGTTATTGTGAAGTTAGTGGAGGTGATGTGGATGTGTTTCCGGAGGTTGTGTTATTGGGACGTTAGTGGAGGTGATGAGGATGTGTTTCTGGAGGTTTGTCATTGGGAAGTTAGTAGAGGTGATCAGGATACGTGTCTGGAGGTTGTGTTATTGGGAAGTTAGTGGAGGTGATGTCAATGTGTTTCTGGAGGTTATTAATTGGGAAGTTAATGGAGGTGATGTGGATGTGTTTCTGGAGGTTGTATTATTGGGGAGTTAGTGGAGGTCATGAGAATTAGTTACAGGAGGTTGTGTTATTGACAAGATAGTGGAGGTTCTGGGGATGGGTTTCTGGAGGTTCTGTTATTGGGAAGTTAATGGAGGTGGTGAGGATGTGTTTCTATAGGTTGAGTTATTGGGAAGTTAGTGGAGGTGATGTGGATGGGTTTCTGGAGGTTCTGTTATTGGGACGTTAGTGGAGGCGATGTGGATGTGTTTCTGGTGGTTGTGTTATTGGGACGTTAGTGGAGGTGATGTGGATGTTTTTCTGAAGGTTGTATTATTGGGAAGTTGCCGGGGATGATGTGGATGTGTTTCTGGTTGTTGTCTTATTGGGGAGTGAGTGAAGGTGATGAGGATGTATTCCTGGAGGTGGTGTTATTGAGAATTTAGTGGAGGTGGTAATGATGTGTTGTCTGGAAGTAAGTGGAAGTGATGAGGATGTGTTTCTGGAGTTGGTGTTAATGGGAAGTTAGTGGAGGTGATCAGGATGAGTTTCTGGAGTTTGGGTCATGAGGAAGTTAGTGGAGGTGATGAGAATGCATTTCTGGAGGTTGTGTTATTGGGAAGTTAATGGAGGTGATGTCGATGTGTTTCTGGATTTTGTTATTGTGAAGTTAGTGGAGCTGATGTGGATGTGTTTCTGGAGGTTGTATTATTGGGAAGTTAGTGGAGGTGATATGGATGGGTTCTGGTGGTTGTGTTAGTCTGAAGTTAGTGGAGGTAATGAGGATGGGTTTCTGGAGATTGTGTTATTGGGAAGTTAGTGGAGGTGATGTGGAAGTGTTTCTGTAGGTTCTATTATTGGGAAATTAGTAGAGGTGATGAGGATGTGTTTCTGGTGGGTGTGTTATTGGAAAGTTAGTGGAGGTGATGTTGATGTGTTTCTGTATGTTCTGTTATTGGGAAGGTAGTGGAGGTGATGAGGATGTGTTTCTGGAGGTTGTGTTATTGGGAAGTAAGTGGAGGTGATGAGGATGTGTTTCTGGAAGTTAAATTATTGAGGAATTAGTGGAGGTGATGAGGAAGTGTTTCTGGAGGTTGTGTTATTGGGAGGGTAGTGGAGGTGCTGTGGATGTGTTTCTGGTGGGTGTGTTATTGTAAAGTTAGTGGAGTTGATGTGGATGTGTATCTGGATGTTCTGTTATTGGGAATGTAGTGGAGGTGCTGTGGATGTGTTTCTGGAGGTTGTGTTATTGTCAAGATAGTGGAGGTTCTGGGGATGGGTTTCTGGAGGTTCTGTTCTTGGGAAGTTAATGGAGGTGATGAGGATGTGTTTCTATAGGTTGAGTTATTGGAACGTTCGTGGAGGTGATGTGGTTGGGTTTCTGGAGGTTGTGTTATTGGGACGTTAGTGGAGGCGATGTGGATATGTTTCTGGAGGTTCTGTTATTGGGACGTTAGTGGACGTGATGTGGATGTGTTTCTGAAGGTTGTGTTATTGGGACGTTAGTGGAGGTGATGTGGATGTTTTTCTGAAGGTTGTATTATTGGGAAGTTACCGGGGATGATGTGGATGTGTTTCTGGTTGTTGTGTTAGTGGGAAGGTAATGGAGATGCTGTGGATGGCTTCTGGAGGTTGTGTTATTGGGAAGTGAGTGGAGGTGATGAGGATGTATTCCTGGAGGTTGTGTTATTGAGAAGTTAGTGGAGGTGATAAACATGTGTTGTCGCGAAGTAAGTGGAGGTGATGAGGATGTGTTTCTGGAGTTGGTGTTATTGGGAAGTTAGTGGAGGTGATCAGGATGAGTTTTTGGAGTTTGGGTCATTCGGAAGTTAGTGGAGGTGATGAGAATGCATTTCTACAGGTTGTGTTATTGGGAAGTTAATGGAGGTGATGTCGATGTGTTTCTGGAGTTTGTTATTGTGAAGTTAGTGGAGGTGATGTGGATGTGTTTCGGAGGTTTGTCATTGGGAAGTTAGTAGAGGTGATCAGGATACGTGTCTGGAGGTTGTGTTATTGGGAAGTTAGTGGAGGTGATGTCAATGTGTTTCTGGAGGTTATTAATTGGGAAGTTAATGGAGGTGATGTGGATGTGTTTCTGGAGGTTGTATTATTGGGGAGTTAGTGGAGGTCATGAGAATTAGTTACAGGAGGTTGTGTTATTGACAAGATAGTGGAGGTTCTGGGGATGGGTTTCTGGAGGTTCTGTTATTGGGAAGTTAATGGAGGTGGTGAGGATGTGTTTCTATAGGTTGAGTTATTGGAATGTTCGTGGAGGTGATGTGGATGGGTTTCTGGAGGTACTGTTATTGGGACGTTAGTGGAGGCAATGTGGATATGTTTCTGGAGGTTCTGTTAGTGGGACGTTAGTGGAGGTGATGTGGATGTTTTTCTGAAGGTTGTATTATTGGGAAGTTGCCGGGGATGATGTGGATGTGTTTCTGGTTGTTGTCTTATTGGGGAGTGAGTGGAGGTGATGAGGATGTATTCCTGGAGGTGGTGTTATTGAGAATTTAGTGGAGGTGGTAATGATGTGTTGTCTGGAAGTAAGTGGAAATGATGAGGATGTGTTTCTGGAGTTGGTGTTAATGGGAAGTTAGTGGAGGTGATCAGGATGAGTTTCTGGAGTTTGGGTCATGAGGAAGTTAGTGGAGGTGATGAGAATGCATTTCTGGAGGTTGTGTTATTGGGAAGTTAATGGAGGTGATGTCGATGTGTTTCTGGATTTTGTTATTGTGAAGTTAGTGGAGCTGATGTGGATGTGTTTCTGGAGGTTGTATTATTGGGAAGTTAGTGGAGGTGATATGGATGGGTTCTGGAGGTTGTGTTAGTCTGAAGTTAGTGGAGGTGATGAGGATGGGTTTCTGGAGATTGTGTTATTGGGAAGTTAGTAGATGTGATGTGGAAGTGTTTCTGTAGGTTCTATTATTGGGAAATTAGTAGAGGTGATGAGGATGTGTTTCTGGTGGGTGTGTTATTGGAAAGTTAGTGGAGGTGATGTTGATGTGTTTCTGTATGTTCTGTTATTGGGAAGGTAGTGGAGGTGATGAGGATGTGTTTCTGGAGGTTGTGTTATTGGGAAGTAAGTGGAGGTGATGAGGATGTGTTTCTGGAAGTTAAATTATTGAGGAATTAGTGGAGGTGATGAGGAAGTGTTTCTGGAGGTTGTGTTATTGGGAGGGTAGTGGAGGTGCTGTGGATGTGTTTCTGGTGGGTGTGTTATTGGAAAGTTAGTGGAGTTGATGTGGATGTGTATCTGGATGTTCTGTTATTGGGAATGTAGTGGAGGTGCTGTGGATGTGTTTCTGGAGGTTGTGTTATTGGGAAGTTAGCGCAGGTGATGTGGATGCATTTCCGGAGGTTGTGTTATTGGGAAGTTAGTGGAGGTGCTGAGGATGTGTTTCTGGAGGTTGTTTTAGTGGGAGGTTATTGGAGGTGATGAGGATGTGTTTCTGGAGGTTGTATTATTGGGAAGTTAGTGGAGGTGATGAGGATGTGTTTTGTGTGGTTGTGTTATTGTGTTTCTCGAGGTTTAGTTATTGGGAAGCTACTGGAGGTGCAGTGGATCGATTTCTGGTGGTTCAGTAATTGAGGAATCAGTGGAGGTGATGAGAATGTCTTTCTGGAGGTTTGTTATTGTGAAGTTAGTTGAGGTGATGTGGATGTCTTTCTGGAGGTTTGTTATTGTGAAGTTAGTGGAGGTGATGTGGACGTGTTTCTGGAGATTGTGTTAATGGGACGTTACTGGAGGTGATGAGGATGTGTTTCTGGAGGTTGTATTATTGGGAAGTTAGTGGAGGTGATGAGGATGTTTTTTGTGCGCTTGTGTTATTGGGAAGATAGTGGAGGTGATGAGGATGTGTTTCTGGAGGTTGTTTTTTTGGGAGGTTATTGGAGGGGATGAGGATGGGGAAGTAGGCTGCAAGTGTTGGGCACACTGCATAAGTGGAGCTTGTTCAAGGATCAGCTACTGCGTGTTCTTGATAAGTACGTACCGGTCAGGCAGGGAGGAAGGCGTAGACCGAGGGAACAGTGGTTTACCAAAGACGTGGAATCTCTTGTTAAGAGGAAGAAGGAGGCCTATGTGAAGATGAGGTGTGAAGTTTCAGTTTGCGCGATGGATAGTTACAAGGTAGCGAGGGAGGATCTAAAGAGTGAGCTAAGACGAGCAAGGAGGGGACATGAGAAGTATTTGGCAGGTAGGATCAAGGAAAACCCAAAATCTTTCTATAGGTATGTCAGGAATAAGCTAATGACGAGGGTAAGAGTAAGAACAGTCAAGGACAGGGATGGGAAGTTGTGTGTGGTGTCTGAAGAGATAGGCGAGATACTAAATTAATATTTTTCGTCAGTATTCACTCAGGAAAAAGATAATGTTGTGGAGGAGAATGCTGAGACCCAGGCTATTACAACAGATGGCATTGAGGTACGTAGGGAAGAGGTGTTGGAAATTCTGGAAAGGCTGAAAATAGATAAGTCCCCGGGGCCTGATGGGATTTATCCTAGGATTCTCTGGGAGGCCAGGGAAGAGATTGCTGGACCTATGGCTTTGATTTTTATGTCATCATTTGCTACTGGAATAGTGCCAGAGGACTGGTGGATAGAAAATGTGGTCCCTTTGTTCAAAAAGGGGAGCAGAGACAACCCCGGCAACTATAGACCGATGCACCTCACGTCTGTAGTGGGTAAAGTCTTGGAGGGGATTATAAGAGACAAGATTTATAATCATCTAGATAGGAATAATATGATCAGGGCTAGTCAGCATGGCTTTGTGAAGGGTAGGTCATGCCTCACAAACCTTTTCGAGTTCATTGAGAAAGTGACTGAACGGGTAGACGAGGATAGAGCAGTTGATGTTGTGTATATGGATTTCAGTAAAGCGTTTGATAAGGTTCCCCACGGTGGGTTATTGCAGAAAATATGGAGGCTGTGGATTGAGGGTGATTTAGAGATGTGGATCAGAAATTGGCTAGCTGAAAGAAGACAGAGGGTGGTGGTTGATGGGAAATGTTCAGAATGGAGTTCAGTTACAAGTGGCGTACCACAAGGATGTGTTCTGGGGCCGTTGCTGTTTGTCAATTTTATCAATGACCTAGAGGAAGGCGCAGATGGGTGGGTGAGTAAATTTGCAGACGACACTAAAGTCGGTGGTGTTGTCGACAGTGTGGAAGGATGTAGCAGGTTACAGAGGGACATAGATAAGCTGCAGAGCTGGGCAGAGAGGTGGCAAATGGAGTTTAATGTAGAGAAGTGTGAGGTGATTCACTTTGGCAGGAATAACAGGAATGCGGAATATTTGGCTAATGGTAAAGTTCTTGGAAGTGTGGATGAGCAGAGGTATCTAGGTGTCCATGTACATAGATCCCTGAAAGTTGCCACCGAGGTTGATAGGGTTGTGAAGAAGTCCTATTGCGTGTTGGCCTTTATTGGTAGAGGGATTGAGTTCCGGAGTCAGGAGGTCATGTTGCATCTGTACAAAACTCTGGTACGGCCGCATTTGGAGTATTGCGTCCAGTTCTGGTCACCGCATTATAGGAAGGACGTGGAGGCTTTGGAGCGGGTGCAGAGGAAATTTATCAGGATGTTGTCTGGTATGGAGGGAAAATCTTATGAGGAAAGGCTGATGGACTTGAGATTGTTTTCGTTGAGAGAAGAAGGTTAAGAGGAGACTTAATAGAGGCATACAAAAAGATCAGGGGGTTAGATAGGGTGGACAGTGAGAGCCTTCTCCCGCGGATGGAAACGGCTGGCAAGAGGGGACATGGCTTTAAACTGAGGGGTAATAGATATCGGACAGAGGTCAGAGGTATGTTCCTTACGCAAAGAATGGCGAGGCCGTGGAATGCCCTACCTGCAACAGTAGTGAACTCGCCAAAATTGAGGGCATTTAAAAGTTTATTGGATTAGCATATGGATGATAATTGCATAGGGTAGGTTTGATGGCTTTTGTTTCCGTGCAACATCGTGGGCCGAAGGGCCTGTACTGCGCTGTATCGTTCAATGTTCTGTGATGTGAATGGATTTCTGGTCGTTCTGTTATTGAGGAGCTCGTGAGGTGATCAGGATGTCTTCCTGGAGGTGTGTTATTAGGAAGTTAGTGGAGGTGATGTCGATGTGTTTCTAGACGTTGTGTTATTGGAAAGTTCGTCGAGGTGATGTGGATGGGTTTCTGGAGGTTTGTCATTGGGAAGTTAGTAGAGGTGATCAGGATACGTGTCTGGAGGTTGTGTTATTGGGACGTTAGTGGAGGTGATGTCAATGTGTTTCTGGAGGTTATTAATTGGGAAGTTAATGGAGGTGATGTGGATGTGTTTCTGGAGGTTGTATTATTGGGGAGTTAGTGGAGGTCATGAGAATTAGTTACAGGAGGTTGTGTTATTGACAAGATAGTGGAGGTTCTGGGGATGGGTTTCTGGAGGTTCTGTTATTGGGAAGTTAATGTAGGTGGTGAGGATGTGTTTCTATAGGTTGAGTTATTGGAATGTTCATGGAGGTGATGTGGATGGGTTTCTGGAGGTTCTGTTATTGGGACGTTAGTGGAGGCGATGTGGATGTGTTTCTGGATGTTGTGTTATTGGGACGTTAGTGGAGGTGATGTGGATGTTTTTCTGAAGGTTGTATTATTGGGAAGTTGCCGGGGATGATGTGGATGTGTTTCTGGTTGTTGTCTTATTGGGGAGTGAGTGGAGGTGATGAGGATGTATTCCTGGAGGTGGTGTTATTGAGAATTTAGTGGAGGTGGTAATGATGTGTTGTCTGGAAGTAAGTGGAAGTGATGAGGATGTGTTTCTGGAGTTGGTGTTAATGGGAAGTTAGTGGAGGTGATCAGGATGAGTTTCTGGAGTTTGGGTCATGAGGAAGTTAGTGGAGGTGATGAGAATGCATTTCTGGAGGTTGTGTTATTGGGAAGTTAATGGAGGTGATGTCGATGTGTTTCTGGATTTTGTTATTGTGAAGTTAGTGGAGCTGATGTGGATGTGTTTCTGGAGGTTGTATTATTGGGAAGTTAGTGGAGGTGATATGGATGGGTTCTGGAGGTTGTGTTAGTCTGAAGTTAGTTGAGGTGATGAGGATGGGTTTCTGGAGATTGTGTTATTGGGAAGTTAGTGGAGGTGATGAGGATGTGTTTCTGGTGGGTGTGTTATTGGAAAGTTAATGGAGGTGATGTTGATGTGTTTCTGTATGTTCTGTTATTGGGAAGGTAGTGGAGGTGATGAGGATGTGTATCTGGATGTTCTGTTATTGGGAATGTAGTGGAGGTGCTGTGGATGTGTTTCTGGAGGTTGTGTTTTTGGTAAGTTAGTGGAGGTGATGAGAATGTGTTTCTGGAGGTTGTGTTATTGGGAAGGTAGTGCAGGTGCTGTGGATGTATTTCTGGAGGTTGTGTTATTGGGGCATTAGTGGAGGGGATGTGGAGGTGTTTCTGTTGGATGTTTTTGGGGAATTATTGGAACTGATGTGGACGGGTTTCTGAAGGTTATGTTATTGTGCAGTTAGTGGAGGTGACGAGGATGTGCTTCTGGCGTTTGTGTTATTTGTGAGCTAGTGGAGGTGCTGTGGATGTGTTTCTAGAGGTTGTGTTATTTGGAAGTTTATGGAGGTGACGTGGATGTGTTTCTGGGGTTTCTGCTATTGGAAAGTTTGTGGAGGTGATGAGGATGTGTTTCTGTAGTTTGTATTATTAGGGGGTTAGAGGAGCTGATCTGGATGTATTTCTGGAGGTTGTGTTATTGGGAAGTTAGTGGAAGTGATGTGGATGTGTTTCTGGAGGTTGTGTTACGGGAAAGGAAGTGGAGGTGCTGTGGATGGTTTCTGCAGGTTGTGTTATTGAAAAGTGAGGGAAGGTGATGAAGATGGATTTCTGGTGGTTCTGTTATTGATGACTTAGTGGAGTTGATGAGGATGTGTTTCTGGAGGTTGTGTTATTGAGAAGAGATTGGATATGATGTGAATAGATTTCTGGTCGTTCTGTTATTGAGGAGCTAGTGAGGTGATCAGGATGGGTTTCTGGACATGTGTTATTGGGAGGTGAGTGAAGGTGATGTGGATGTTTTTCTGGAGGTTGTGTTATTGGGAAGTTAGTTGAGGTGATGAGGATGAGTTTCTGGAGGTTGTGTTATTGGGAAGTTAGTGGAGGTGATGAGGAATTGTTTCTGGTGGTTGTGTTATTGGGAAGTTAGTGGACGTGATGTGAATGGATTTCTGGAGGTTGTGTTATTGGGAAGGTAGTGGAGGTGATGAGGATGTGTTTCTGGAGATGTGTTATTTGGAAGGTAGGGGAGGTGATGAGGATGAGTTTCTGGAGATGTGTTATTGGGAAGGTAGGGGAGGTGATGAGGATGAGTTTCTGGAGGTTGTGTTATTGGGAAGGTAGTGGAGGTTATGAGGATGTGTTTCTGCACGTTGTATTCTTGGGAAGTTAGTGGCGGTAATGAGGATGTGTTTCTGGAGGTTGTGTTATTGGGAAGTTACTGAAGGTGATGAGGATGTGTTTCTGAAGATGTGTTATTGGGAAATTAGTGGAGGTGATGTGGATGTGTTTCTGGAGGTTGTGTTATTGGGAAGTTAGTGGAGGTGATGTGATGTTTTTCTGGCGATGTGTTATTGGGAAGTTAGTGGAGGTGATGTGGATGTGTTTCTGGATGTTGTGTTATTGGAAAATTAGTGGAGGTGATGTGGAGGTGTTTCTGTTGGATGGTTTTGTGGAGTTATTGGAGCTGATGTGGATGGGTTTATGAAGGTTATGTTATTGGGAAGTTAGTGTAGGTGATGAGGATGTGCTTCTGGCGTTTGTGTTATTTGTGAGGTAGTGGAGGTGCTGTTGATGTGTTTCTGGAGGATGTGTTATTTGGAAGTTTATGGAGGTGACGTGGATGTGTTTCTGGAGGTTGTGTTATTGGGAAGTTAGTGGAGATAATGAGGATGTGTTTCTGTAGTTTGTATTATTGGGGAGTTAGAGGAGCTGATGTGGATGTGTTTCTGGAGGTTGTGTTATTTGGACGTTTGTGGATGCGACGTGGATGTGTTTCTGGAGGTTGTGTTATTGGGAAGTTAGTGTAGGTGATGAGGATGTGCTTCTGGCGTTTGTGTTATTTGTGAGGTAGTGGAGGTGCTGTGGATGTGTTTCTGGAGGATGTGTTATTTGGAAGTTTATGGAGGTGACGTGGATGTGTTTCTGGGGTTTGTGCTATTGGAAAGTTTGTGGAGGTGATGAGGATGTGTTTCTGTAGTTTGTATTATTGGGGAGTTAGAGGAGCTGATGTGGATGTATTTCTGGAGGTTGTGTTATTGGGAAGTTAGTGGAAGTGATGTGGATGTGTTTCTGGAGGTTGTGTTATTGGGGAGTGAGGGAAGGTGATGATGATGGATTTCTGGTGGTTCTGTTATTGATGACTTAGTGGAGTTGATGAGGATGTGTTTCTGGAGGTTGTGTTATTGAGAAGAGATTGGATATGATGTGAATAGATTTCTGGTCGTTCTGTTATTGAGGAGCGAGTGAGGTGATCAGGATGGGTTTCTGGAGATGTGTTATTGGGAGGTTAGTGAAGGTGATGTGGATGTTTTTCTGGAGGTTGTGTTATTGGGAAGTTAGTGCAGGTGATGAGGATGAGTTTCTGGAGGTTGTGTTATTGGGAAGTTAGTGGAGGTGATGAGGAAGTGTTTCTGGTGGTTGTGTTATTGGGAAGTTAGTGGAGGTGATGAGGATGTGTTTCTGGATGTTGTGTTATTGGAAAATTAGTGGAGGTGATGTGGAGGTGTTTCTGTTGGATGGTTTTGTGGAGTTATTGGAGCTGATGTGGATGGGTTTATGAAGGTTATGTTATTGGGAAGTTAGTGTAGGTGATGAGGATGTGCTTCTGGCGTTTGTGTTATTTGTGAGGTAGTGGAGGTTTTGTGGAAGGGTTTCTGGAAGTTGTGTTATTGGAAAGTTAGTGGAGGTGCTGTGGATGTGTTTCTCGAGGTTGTGTTATTTGGAAGTTCGTGGAGGTGAAGTGGATGTGTTTCTGGGGTTTGTGCTATTGGAAAGTTTGTGGAGATAATGAGGATGTGTTTCTGTAGTTTGTATTATTGGGGAGTTAGAGGAGCTGATGTGGATGTGTTTCTGGAGGTTGTGTTATTGGGCAGTTAGTGCAGGTGAAGTGGATGTCTTACTGGAGGTTGTGTTATTGGGAAGTTAGTGGAAGTTATGTGGATGTGTTTCTGGAGGTTGTGTTACGGGGAAGGTCGTGGAGGTGCTGTGGGTGGTTTCATTAGGTTGTGTTATTGGGGAGTGAGGAAAGCTGATGAGGATGGATTTCTGGTTGTTGTGTTATTGGGAAGCTAGTGGAGGTGAAGTGGATATGTTTCTAGAGGTTGCGTTATTGGGAAGTTAGTGGAGGTGAAGTGGATGGGTTTCTGGAGATGGTGTTAATGACAAGATATTGGAGATGATGTGAATGGATTTCTGGTGGTTCTGTTATTCAGGAGTTAGTGGAGGTGATGAGGATGTGTTTCTGGAGGTTGTGTTACGGGGAAGGAAGTGGAGGTGCTGTGGATGGTTTCTGCAGGTTGTGTTATTGAAAAGTGAGGGAAAGTGATGAGGATGGATTTCTGGTGGTTCTGTTATTGATGACTTAGTGGAGTTGATGAGGATGTGTTTCTGGAGGTTGTGTTATTGAGAAGAGATTGGATATGATGTGAATAGATTTCTGGTCGTTCTGTTATTGAGGAGCTAGTGAGGTGATCAGGATGGTTTTCTGGACATGTGTTATTGGGAGGTTAGTGAAGGTGATGTGGATGTTTTTCTGGAGGTTGTGTTATTGGGAAGTTAGTGGAGGTGATGAGGATGAGTTTCTGGAGCTTGTGTTATTGGGAAGTTAGTGGAGGTGATGAGGAAGTGTTTCTGGTGGCTGTGTTATTGGGAAGTTAGTGAACGTGATTTGAATGGATTTCTGGATCTTGTGTTATTGGGAAGGTAGTGGAGGTGATGAGGATGTGTTTCTGGAGATGTGTTATTGGGAAGGTCGGGGAGGTGATGAGGATGAGTTTCTGGAGGTTGTGTTATTGGGAAGGTAGTGGAGGTTATGAGGATGTGTTTCTGCACGTTGTATTCTTGGGAAGTTAGTGGCGGTAATGAGGATGTGTTTCTGGAGGTTGTGTTATTGGGAAGTTACTGAAGGTGATGAGGATGTGTTTCTGAAGATGTGTTATTGGGAAGTTAGTGGAGGTGATGTGGATGTGTTTCTGGAGGTTGTGTTATTGGGAAGTTAGTGGAGGTGATGTGATGTCTTTCTGGAGATGTGTTATTGGGAAGTTAGTGGAGGTGATGTGGATGTGTTTCTGGATGTTGTGTTATTGGAAAATTAGTGGAGGTGATGTGGAGGTGTTTCTGTTGGATGGTTTTGTGGAGTTATTGGAGCTGATGTGGATGGGTTTATGAAGGTTATGTTATTGGGAAGTTAGTGTAGGTGATGAGGATGTGCTTCTGGCGTTTGTGTTATTTGTGAGGTAGTGGAGGTGCTGTGGATGTGTTTCTGGAGGATGTGTTATTTGGAAGTTTATGGAGGTGACGTGGATGTGTTTCTGGGGTTTGTGCTATTGGAAAGTTTGTGGAGGTGATGAGGATGTGTTTCTGTAGTTTGTATTATTGGGGAGTTAGAGGAGCTGATGTGGATGTATTTCTGGAGGTTGTGTTATTGGGAAGTTAGTGGAAGTGATGTGGATGTGTTTCTGGAGGTTGTGTTATTGGGGAGTGAGGGAAGGTGATGAGGATGGATTTCTGGTGGTTCTGTTATTGATGACTTAGTGGAGTTGATGAGGATGTGTTTCTGGAGGTTGTGTTATTGAGAAGAGATTGGATATGATGTGAATATATTTCTGGTCGTTCTGTTATTGAGGAGCGAGTGAGGTGATCAGGATGGGTTTCTGGAGATGTGTTATTGGGAGGTTAGTGAAGGTGATGTGGATGTTTTTCTGGAGGTTGTGTTATTGGGAAGTTAGTGTAGGTGATGAGGATGAGTTTATGGAGGTTGTGTTATTGGGAAGTTAGTGGAGGTGATGAGGAAGTGTTTCTGGTGGTTGTGTTATTGGGAAGTTAGTGGAGGTGATGAGGATGTGTTTCTGGATGTTGTGTTATTGGAAAATTAGTGGAGGTGATGTGGAGGTGTTTCTGTTGGATGGTTTTGTGGAGTTATTGGAGCTGATGTGGATGGGTTTATGAAGGTTATGTTATTGGGAAGTTAGTGTAGGTGATGAGGATGTGCTTCTGGCGTTTGTGTTATTTGTGAGGTAGTGGAGGTTTTGTGGATGGGTTTCTGGAAGTTGTGTTATTGGAAAGTTAGTGGAGGTGCTGTGGATGTGTTTCTCGAGGTTGTGTTATTTGGAAGTTCGTGGAGGTGAAGTGGATGTGTTTCTGGGGTTTGTGCTATTGGAAAGTTTGTGGAGATAATGAGGATGTGTTTCTGTAGTTTGTATTATTGGGGAGTTAGAGGAGCTGATGTGGATGTGTTTCTGGAGGTTGTGTTATTGGGCAGTTAGTGGAAGTGATGTGGATGTGTTTCTGGAGGTTGTGTTACGGGGAAGGTCGTGGAGGTGCTGTGGGTGGTTTCATTAGCTTGTGTTATTGGGGAGTGAGGAAAGCTGATGAGGATGGATTTCTGGTTGTTGTGTTATTGGGAAGCTAGTGGAGGTGAAGTGGATATGTTTCTAGAGGTTGCGTTATTGGGAAGTTAGTGGAGGTGAAGTGGATGGGTTTCTGGAGATGGTGTTAATGACAAGATATTGGAGATGATGTGAATGGATTTCTGGTGGTTCTGTTATTCAGGAGTTAGTGGAGGTGATGAGGATGTGTTTCTGGAGGTCGTGTTATTGGGAAGTTAGTGGAAGTGATGTGGATGTGTTTCTGGAGGTTGTGTTACGGGGAAGGAAGTGGAGGTGCTGTGGATGGTTTCTGCAGGTTGTGTTATTGAAAAGTGAGGGAAGGTGATGAGGATGGATTTCTGGTGGTTCTGTTATTGATGACTTAGTGGAGTTGATGAGGATGTGTTTCTGGAGGTTGTGTTATTGAGAAGAGATTGGATATGATGTGAATAGATTTCTGGTCGTTCTGTTATTGAGGAGCTAGTGAGGTGATCAGGATGGGTTTCTGGACATGTGTTATTGGGAGGTTAGTGAAGGTGATGTGGATGTTTTTCTGGAGGTTGTGTTATTGGGAAGTTAGTTGAGGTGATGAGGATGAGTTTCTGGAGGTTGTGTTATTGGGAAGTTAGTGGAGGTGATGAGGAAGTGTTTCTGGTGGTTGTGTTATTGGGAAGTTAGTGGACATGATGTGAATGGATTTCTGGAGGTTGTGTTATTGGGAAGGTAGTGGAGGTGATGAGGAAGTGTTTCTGGTGGTTGTGTTATTGGGAAGTTAGTGGAGGTGATGTGGATGTGTTTCTGGATGTTGTGTTATTGGAAAATTAGTGGAGGTGATGTGGAGGTGTTTCTGTTGGATAGTTTTGTGGAGTTATTGGAGCTGATGTGGATGGGTTTATGAAGGTTATGTTATTGGGAAGTTAGTGTAGGTGATGAGGATGTGCTTCTGGCGTTTGTGTTATTTGTGAGGTAGTGGAGGTTTTGTGGATGGGTTTCTGGAAGTTGTGTTATTGGAAAGTTAGTGGAGGTGCTGTTGATGTGTTTCTCGAGGTTGTGTTATTTGGAAGTTCGTGGAGGTGAAGTGGATGTGTTTCTGGGGTTTGTGCTATTGGAAAGTTTGTGGAGATAATGAGGATGTGTTTCTGTAGTTTGTATTATTGGGGAGTTAGAGGAGCTGATGTGGATGTGTTTCTGGAGGTTGTGTTATTGGGCAGTTAGTGCAGGTGAAGTGGATGTCTTACTGGAGGTTGTGTTATTGGGAAGTTAGTGGAAGTTATGTGGATGTGTTTCTGGAGGTTGTGTTACGGGGAAGGTCGTGGAGGTGCTGTGGGTGGTTTCATTAGGTTGTGTTATTGGGGAGTGAGGAAAGCTGATGAGGATGGATTTCTGGTTGTTGTGTTATTGGGAAGCTAGTGGAGGTGAAGTGGATATGTTTCTAGAGGTTGCGTTATTGGGAAGTTAGTGGAGGTGAAGTGGATGGGTTTCTGGAGATGGTGTTAATGACAAGATATTGGAGATGATGTGAATGGATTTCTGGTGGTTCTGTTATTCAGGAGTTAGTGGAGGTGATGAGGATGTGTTTCTGGAGGTCGTGTTAATGGGAGATTAGTGGAGGTGATGAGGATGTGTTTCTGGAGGTTGTGTTATTGGGAGGTTAGTGGAGGTGATGAGGATGTGTTTCTGGAGATTGTGTTATTGGGAGGTTAGTGCAGGTGATGAGGATGTGTTTCTGGAGGTTGTGTTATTGGGAAGGTAGTGGAGGTGATGAGGATGTGTTTCTGGAGGTTGTGTTATTGGGAAGGTAGTGGAGGTGATGAGGATGTGTTTCTGGAGGTTGTGTTATTGGGAAGGTAGTGGAGGTGATGAGGATGTTTTTCTGCACGTTGTGTTCTTGGGAAGTTAGTGGCGGTGATGAGGATGAGTTTCTGGAGGTTGTGTTATTGGGAAGTTAGTGGAGGTGATGAGGATGTTTTTCTGGATGTTGTGTTATTGGGACGTTCGTGAAGGTGATGAGGATGTGTTTCTGGAGGTTCTGATATTGGGAATTTAGGGAAGGTGATGTGATGTCTTTCTGGAGATGTGTTATTGGGAAGTTAGTGGAGGTGATGTGGAGGTGTTTCTGTTGGATGGTTTTGTGGAGTTATTGGAGCTGATGTGGATGGGTTTATGAAGGTTATGTTATTGGGAAGTTAGTGTCGGTGATGAGGATGTGCTTCTGGCGTTTGTGTTATTTGTGAGGTAGTGGAGGTGATGTGGATGTGTTTCTGGGGTTTGTGATATTGTAATGTTTGTGGAGGTAATGAGGATGTGTTTCTGTAATTTGTATTATTGGGGAGTTAGAGGAGCTGATGTGGATGTGTTTCTGGAGGTTGTGTTATTGGGCAGTTAGTGGAATTGATGTGGATGTGTTTCTGGAGGTTGTGTTACGGGGAAGGTCGTGGAGCAGCTGTGGATGGATTTCTGGTGGTTGTGTTATTGGGAAGCTAGTGGAGGTGATGTGGATGGATTTCTAGTGTTTCTGTTATTGATTACTTAGGGGAGGTGATGCGGATGTGTTTCTGGAGGTTGTGTTATTGAGAAGATATTGGAGCTGATGTGAATGGATTTCTGGTCGTTCTGTTATTGAGGAGCTAGTGAGGTGATCAGGATGTGTTTCTGGTGGTTGTGTTATTGGAATGTTAGTGGAGGTGAAGTGTATATGTTTCTGGAGCTTGTGTTATTGGGAAGTTCGTGGAGGTGATGTGGATGTGTTTCTGGAGGTTGTGTTATTGAGGAGTTAGTGGAGGTGATCAGGATGGGTTTCTGGTGGTTGTGTTATTACGAAGGTAGTGGAGGTAATGGGGATGTGTTTCAAGAGATGTGTTATTGGGAAGGTGGAGAAGGTGATGAAACTGTGTTTCTGGAGATATGACCTTGGGAAGTTAGTGGAGGTGATGTGGATGTGTTTCTGGAGGTTGTGTTATTGGGAATGTAGTGGGGGTGATGAGCATGTGTTTCTGGAGATGTGTTTTGGGAGGTAAGTGGAGGTGATGTGGATGTGTTTCTGGAGATGTGTTATTGGGAAGTTAGTGGAGCTGTTGAGGATGTGTTTCTGGAGGTTGTGTTATTGGGAAGTTCGTGGAGGTGATGTGGATGAGTTTCTGGAGATTGTGTGATTGGGAAGTTAGTGGAGGTGATGAGGATGCGTTTCTGGAGATGTGTTATTGGGAAGATAGTGGAGGTTATGTGGATGTGTTTCTGGAGATGGTGTTTTTGAGATGATATTGGAGATGATGTGAATGGATTTCTGTGGTTATGTTATTGAGGAGTTAGTAGAGGAGATCAGGATGGGTTTCTGGTGGTTGAATTATTGGGAAGGTAGTGGAGGTACTGAGGGTGTGTTTCAGGAGATGTGTTATTGGGAAGTTAGTGGAGCTGATGTCGATATGTTTCTGGAGGTTGTGTTATTGGGAAGGTAGTAGAGGTGATGAGGATGTGTTTCTGGAGATGTGTTATTGGGAAGGTAGAGGAGGTGATGCGAGTGTGTTTCTTGAGATGTGTTCTTGGGAAGTTAGTGGAGCCGATGTGGATGTGTTTCTGGAGGTTGTGTTGTTGGGAAGGTAGTGGAGGTGATGCGATTGTGTTTTTGGAGATGTGTTATTGGGAAGTAAGTGGAGGTGATGTGGATGTGTTTCTGGAGGTTGTGTTATTGGGCAGTTAGTGCAGGTGAATTGGATGTCTTACTGGAGGTTGTGTGATTGGGAAGGTAGTGGAAGTGATGTGGATGTGTTTCTGGAGGTTGTGTTACGGGGAAGGTAGTGAAGGTGCTGTGGTTGGTTTCTGCAGGTTGTGTTATGGGGAGTGAGGGAAGGTGATGAGGATGGATGTCTGGTGGTTGTGTTATTGGGTAGCTAGTGGAGGTGATGTGGATGGATTTCGGGTGTTTCTGTTATTGTTGACTTAGTGGACTTGATGATGATGTGTTTCGGGAGTTTGTGTTATTGAGAAGATATTGGAGATGATGTGAATGGATTTCTGGTCGTTCTGTTATTGAGGAGCTAGTGAGGATATCAGAATGTGTTTCTGGTGGTTGTGTTCTTGGAATGATAGTGGAGGTGAAGTGATTATCTTTCTGGAGATTGTGTTATTGGAAATTTAGTGGAGCTAATGTGGATGTGTTTCTGGAAGTTGTGTTATTGGGAAGTTAGTGGAGGTGATGAGGATGTGTTTCAGGAGCTGTGTTATTGGGAAGGTAGAGGAGGTGATGAGAGTGTGTTTCTGGAGGTTTGTTCTTGGGAAGTCATTGGAGCCGATGTGGATGTGTTTCTGGAGGTTGTGTTATTGGGAAGGTAGTGGAGGTGATGAAGATGTGTTTCTGGAGATGTGTTATTGGGAAGTAAGTGGAGGTGATGTGGATGTGTTTCCGGATATGTGTTATTGGGAAGTTAGTGGAGGTGATGAGGATGTGTTTCTGGAGGTTGTGTCATTGGGAAGTTAATGGAGGTGATGAGGATGTGTTTCAGGAGGTTGTGTTATTGGGAAGTTAGTGGAAGTGCTGTGGATGTGTTTCTGGAGATTGTGTGATTGGAAAGTTAGTGGAAGTGATGTGGATGTGTTTTCGGAGGTTGTGTTATTGGGAATGTCGTGGAGGCGATGAGGATGTGATTCTGGAGGTTGTGTTATTGGAAAGTAAGTGGAGTTGATGTGGATGTGTTTCTGGAGGTTGTGTTATTGGGAAGTTAGTGGAGGTGATGTGGATGTGTTTCTGGAGGTTGTGTTATTGGGACGTTAGTGGAGGTGATGTGGATGATTTCTGCAGGTTTTGTTATTGGTGAGTGTGTGAAGGTGATGAGGATGGATTTCTGGTGATTGTGTTATTGGGAAGCTAGTGGAGGTGATATGGATGGATTTATGGAGGTTGTGTTATTGGGAAGTTAGTGGAGGGGATGTGGAGGTGTTTCTGTAGGTTTTATTATTGGTGTGTTAGAGGAGCTGATGTGGATGTGTTTCTGGAGGTTGTGTTATTGGGAAGTTAGTTCAGGTGAAGTGGATGTCTTACTGGAGGTTGTGTTATTGGGAAGGTAGTGGATGTGATGGGGATTTGTTTCTGGAGATTGTGTTCTTGGGAATTTAGTGGCGCTGATGTGGATATGTTTCTGGTGGTTGTGTTATTGGGAAGGTAGTGGAGGTGATGAGGATGTGTTTCTGGAGATGTGTTATTTGGAAGGTAGAGGAGGTGATGAGAGTGTGTTTCTGGAGATGTGTTCTTGGTAAGGTAGTGGAGGTGATGAGGATGTGTTTCTGTAGGTTGTGTGATTGGAAAGTTAGTGGAGGTGCTGTGGATGTGTTTCTGGAGGTTGCGTCATTTGGAACATAGTGGAGGTGAAGTGGAAGTGTGTCTGGAGTTTGTGCTATTGGAAAGTTTGTGGAGGTGATGAGGATGTGTTTCTGTAGGTTTTATTATTGGGGTGTTAGAGGAGCTGATGTGGATGTATTTCTGGAGGTTGCGTTATTGGGCAGTTAGTGGATGTGATGGGGCTTTGTTCCTGGAGATTGTGTTCTTGGGAAGTTAGTGGAAGTGATGTGGATGTGTTTCTGGAGGTTGTGTAACGGGGAAGGTAGTGGAGGTGCTGTGGATGGTTTCTGCAGGTTGTGTTATTGAAGAGTGAGGGAAGGTGATGAGGATGGATTTCTGGTGGTTGTGGTATTGGGAAGCTAGTGGAGGTGATGTGGATGGATTTCTGCTTGTTCTGTTATTGATGACGTAGTGGAGTTGATGAGGATGTGTTTCTGGAGGTTGTGTTATTGAGAAGATATTGGAGATGATGCGAAAGGATTTCTGATCGTTCTGTTATTGAGGATCTAGTGAGGTGTTCAGGATGGGTTTCTGGTGGTTGTGTTATTGGAATGTTAGTGGAGGTGAAGTGTATATGTTTCTGGAGATTGTGTTATTCGGAAGTTAGTGAAAGTGCTGTGAATGGGATTCTGGAGGTTGTGTTATTGGGAACTTAATGCAGGAGATTAGGATGTGATTCTGTATGTTATGTTATTGGGAAGTTAGTGGCGGTGATGAGGATGGGTTTCTGCAGGTTGTGTTATTGGACAGTTCTTTGAGGTGTTGAGGATGTGTTTCTGTAGGTTATGTTATTGGGAAGCTAGTGGATGTTCTGAGGATGGATTTCTGGAGGTTGTGTTATTGGAAAGTTAGTGGCGTTGATGAGGATGCACACTCGATAAGTGGGGCTTGTTCAAGGATCAGCTACTGCTCGTTCTTGATAAGTATGTACCGGTCAGACAGGGAGGAAGGCGTCGAGCGAGGGAACCGTGGTTTACCAATGAAGTGGAATCTCTTGTTAAGAGGAAGAAGGAGGCCTATGTGAAGATGAGGTGTGAAGTTTCAGTTGGGGCGATGGATAGTTACAAGGTAGCGAGGAAGGATCTAAAGAGAGAGCTAAGACGAGCAAGGAGGGGACATGAGAAGTATTTGGCAGGAAGGATCAAGGAAAACCCAAAAGCTTTCTATAGGTATGTCAGGAATAAGCGAATGACTAGGGAAAGAGTAGGACCAGTCAAGGACAGGGATGGGAAATTGTGTGTGGAGTCTGAAGAGATAGGCGAGATACTAAATGAATATTTTTTGTCAGCATTAACTCAGGAAAAAGATAATGTTGTGGAGGAGAATGCTGAGCCCCAGGCTAATAGAATAGATGGCATTGAGGTACGTAGGAAAGAGGTGTTGGCAATTCTGGACAGGCTGAAAATAGATTAGTCCCCGGGACCTGATGGGATTTATCCTAGGATTCTCTGGGAGGCCAGGGAAGAGATTGCTGGACCTTTGGCTTTGATTTTTATGTCATCATTGGCTACAGGAATAGTGCCAGAGGACTGGAGGACAGCAAATGTGGTCCCTTTGTTCAAAAAGGGGAGCAGAGACAACCCCGGCAATTATAGACCGGTGAGCCTCACGTCTGTAGTGGGTAAAGTCTTGGAGGGGGTTATAAGAGACAAGATTTGTAATCATCTAGATAGGAATAATATGATCAGGGATAGTCAGCATGGCTTTCTGAAGGTTAGGTCATGCCTCACAAACCTTATCGAGTTAATTGAGAAAGTGACTGAACAGGTAGACGAGGGTAGAGCAGTTGATGTTGTGTATATGGATCTCAGCAAAGCGTTTGATAAGGTTCCCCACGGTAGGCTATTGCAAAAAATACGGAGGCTGGGGATTGAGGGTGATTTAGAGATGTGGATCAGAAATTCGCTAGCTGAAAGAAGACAGAGGGTGGTGGTTGATGGGATATGTTCAGAATGGAGTACAGTCACAAGTGGAGTACCACAAGGATCTGTTCTGGGGCCGTTGCTGTTTGTCATTTTTATCAATGACCTAGAGGAAGGCGCAGAAGGGTGGGTGAGTAAATTTGCAGACGATACTAAAGTCGGTGGTGTTGTCGATAGTGTGGAAGGATGTAGCAGATTACAGAGGGATATAGATAAGCTGCAGAGCTGGGCCGAGAGGTGGCAAATGGAGTTTAATGTAGAGAAGTGTGAGGTGATTCACTTTGGAAGGAATAACAGGAATGCGGAATATTTGGCTCATGGTAAAGTTCTTGAAAGTGTGGATGAGCAGAGGGATCGAGGTGTCCTTGTCCATCGATACTTGAAAATTGCGACCCAGGTTGATAGGGTTGTGAAGAAGGCCTATGGAGTGTTGGCCTTTATTGGTAGAGGGATTGAGTTCCGGAGTCGGGAGGTCATGTTGCAGCTGTACAGAACTCTGGTACGGCCGCATTTGGTGTATTGCCTATAGTTCTGGTCACCGCCTCATAGGAAGGACGTGGAGGCTTTGGAGCGGGTGCAGAGGAGATTTACCAGGATGTTGCCTGGTATGGAGGGAAAAGCTTATGAGGAAAGGCTGATGGACTTGAGGTTGTTTTCGTTAGAGAGAAGAAGGTTAAGAAGAGACTTAATAGAGGCATACAAAATGATCAGGGTGTTGGATAGGGTGGACAGTGAGAGCCTTCTCCCGCGGATGGATATGGCTGGCACGAGGGGACATAACTTTAAACTGAGGGGTAATAGATATAGGACAGAGGTCAGAGGTAGGTTCTTTACGCAAAGAGTAGTGAGGCCGTGGAATGCCCTACCTGCTACAGTAGTGAACTCGCCAACATTGAGGGCATTTAAAAGCTTATTGGATAAACATATGGATGATAATGGCATAGTGTAGGTTAGATGGCTTTTGTTTCGGTGCAACATCGTGGGCCGAAGCGCCTGTTCTGCGCTGTATTGTTCTATGTTCTATGTTCTATGTGTTTCTGGAGTTTGTGTTATTGAGAAGATATTGGAGATGATGCGAAAGGATTTCTGATCGTTCTGTTATTGAGGATCGAGTGAGGTGTTCAGGATGGGTTTCTGGTGGTTGTGTTATTGGAATGTTAGTGGAGGTGAAGTGTATATGTTTCTGGAGATTGTGTTATTCGGAATTTAGTGAAGGTGCTGTGAAGGGAATTCTGGAGGTTGTGTTATTGGGAAGTTAGTGCAGGAGATTAGGATGTGTTTCTGGAGTTTGTGTTATTGGGAGTTAGTGGAGGTGGTGTGGGTGAGTTTATGGAGGTTGTGTTATTGGGCAGTTAGTGGAGGTGATGTGGATGTGTTTCTGGAGATTGTGTTATGGGAATTTAGTGGAGGGTCTGAGGATGGTTTTCTGGAGGTTGTGTTATTGGAAGGTTAGTGGAGGTGATGAGGATGTGATTCTGTATGTTATGTAATTGGGAAGTTAGTGGCGGTGATGAGGATGGGTTTCTGCAGGTTGTGTTATTGGAAAGTTAGTGGAGGTGATGAGGATGTGTTTCTGTAGGTTATGTTATTGGGAAGCTAGTGGAGGTTCTGAGGATGGATTTCTGGAGGTTGTGTTATTGGAAAGTTAGTGGCGTTGATGAGGATGTTTTTTCTGGAGGTTGTGTTATTGGCAGGTTAGTGAAAGTGCTGTGGATGGGTTTCTGGAGATTGTGTTCTTTGGAAGTTAGTGGAGGTGATGTGGAAGTGTTTATGTAGATTGTGTTATTGGGAGGTTAGTGGAGGTGATGAGGATGTGTTTCTGGAGTTTGTGTTATTGGAACGTTTTTGGAGGTGATGTGGTGGGTTACTGGAGGTTGAATTATTGGGAAGCTATTGGTGGTGATGTGAATGTTTTCTCAGAGGTTGTGGTATTGGGAAGTTAGTGGAGGTGATGTGATGTGTTTCTGAAGATGTGTTATTGGGAAGTTAGTGGGGGTGGTGTGGATGTGTTTCTGTAGGTTGTGTTATTGGGAAGTTAGTGGAGGTGATGTGGATGTGTTTCTGGAGGTTGTGTTATTGGGAAGTTAGTGGAGGTGATGTGGATGTGTTTCTGGTGGTTGTGTTATTGGGAAGTTGGTGGAGGTGATGTGGATAGGTTTCTGGAGGTTGTGTTATTGGGAAGTTAGTGGGGGTGATGTGGATCTGTTTCTGGAGGTTGTGTTATTGGGAAGATAGTGGAGGTGATGTGGATAGGTTTCTGGAGGTTGTGTTACTGGGAAGGTAGTGGAGGTGATGTGGATTGGTATCTGGAGGTTATGTTATTTGGAAGTTATTGGAGGTGATGAGGATGTGTTTCTGGAGTTTGTGTTATTGGTAATTTAGTGGGAGTGATGTAGATGTGTTTCTGGAGGTTGTGTTATTGGAATGTTAGTGGAGATGAATTGGATGTGTTTCTGGAGTTTGTGTTATTGGAAAGTTTGTGGAGGTGATGAGGATGTGTTTCTGGAGATTGTGTTATTGGGAATTCGTGGAGGTGATGTGGATGTGTTGCTTGAGGTTGTATTGAGGGGAAAGTAGTGGAGTTGCTGTGGATGGTTTCTGCAAGTTGCGTTATTGGGGAGTGAGTTGAGGTGCTGTGGATGGGTTTCTGCAGGTTGCGTTATTGAGGAGTGAGTGGAGGTGATGAGGATAGATTTCTGGTGGTTGTGTTATTGGGAAGCTAGTGGAGGTGATGTAGATTTGTTTCTGGTGGTTCTGTTATTGAGGACTTGGTGGAGTTGATGAGGATGTGCTTCTGGAGGTTATGTTATTGAGAAGATATTGGAGATGATGTGAAATGATTTCTGGTGGTTCTGTTATTGAGGAGTTAGTGGAGGTGATGATGATGTGATTCTGGTGGTTGTGTTATTGGCAAGTTAGTCCTTAACTGGCCCTACTCTTACCCTCGTCATTCTTTTATTCCTGTCATATCAATAGAAAGCTTTAGCATTATCGTTGATCATACCTGCCAAAGACTTCACATGTCCCCTCCTGGCTCTTCTTAGCTCTCTCTTTATGTCCTTCCTAGCTAACTTGTAACACTCGAGCAATGTAACACACAATGTACCACAGTTCCATCCCCTTATCAGTATTCAATGCACCACAGTCCCACTCCCCTCACAGTACTCAATGTACCACTGTCCCATTCCCCTCACAGTACTCAATGTACCACAGTCCCATTCCCCTCACAGTGCTCAATGTACCACAGTCCCATCCCCCTCACAGTGCTCAATGTACCGCAGTCCCATTCCCCTCACAGTACTCAATGTACCACCTTCATTGGCCGGGGCATTGAGTATAAGAATTGACAAGTCATGTTGCTGCTGTATAGAGCCTCTGTTAGGCCACACTTGGAGTAGAGTGTTCAATTCAGGTCGCCACACTACCAGAAGGATGTGGAGGCTTTAGAGAGGGTGCAGAAGAGATTTTCCAGGATGTTGCCTGGTATGGAGGGCATAAGCTATGAGGAGCGGTTGAATAAACTCGGTTTGTTCTTCCTGGAACGACAGAGGTTGAGGGGCGACCCGATAGAGGTCTACAGAATTATGAGGGGCATAGACAGAGTGGATAGTGAGTTGCTTTTCCCCAGGGTAGAGGGGTCAATTACTAGGGGGCATAGGGTTAAGGTGAGAGGGGCAAGGTTTAGAGCAGATGTACGAGGCAAGTTTTTTTCGCAGAGGGTAGTGGGTGCCTGGAACTCGCTACCGGAGGAGGTGGTGGAAGCAGGGACGATAGAGACATTTAAGGGGCATCTTGGCAAATACATGAATAGGATGGGAATAGAGGGATACGGACCAAGGAAGTGTAGAAGATTGTAGTTTAGTCGGGCAGCATGGTCGGCGCGGGCTTCGAGGGCCGAAGGTCCTGTTCCTGTGCTGTACATTTATTTGTTCTTTGTGTGTATGTGTGTGTTAGTTTCTGTGTGAGTGTGAGTGTATTAATGTTTCTGTCTGTGTGTGTGTGAGTGTATTGCTGTGTGTGTGTGTTAGTGTCTGTGTGAGTGTGTGTATTACTGTTTCTGTATGTGTGTTTGTGAGTGTGTGTCAGTGTATGTGTGTGTGAGTGTACTACTGTCTATGTATGTGTGTGTGTGTGAGTGTGTTACTGTGTGTGTGTTTGTGACAGTGTGTGTGTGTGTGCGAGTGTATTACTGTCTCTGTATGTGTGTGTGAGTGTGTTAGTGTCTGTCTGAGTGTGAGGGTATTACTGTTTCTGTCTGTGTGTGCGTCAGTGTGTGTCAGTGTCATTGTATGTGTGAGTGTATTACTGTCTCTGTCTGTGTGTGTACGTGAGTGTATTACTGTATGTGTGTGTGTGAGTGTGTTAGTGTCTGTGTGAGTGTGAGGGTATTACTGTCTCTGTATGTGCGAGTGTGTGTCAGTGTATCTGTGTTTGTGTGAGTGTGTTACTGTCTCTGTCTCTGTGTGTGTGAGTGTGTGTCAGTGTATGTGTGAGTGTGTTGGTGGCTGTGTAAGTGTGAGTGTATTACTGTCTCTGTATGTGTGTTTGTGAGTGTGTGTCAGTGTATGTGTGAGTGTATTAATTTCTCTGTGTCTGTGTGTGTGTGTGTAAGTGTTACTGGCTCTGTGTGTGAGTGTGAGTGTGTTAGTGTCTGCGTGTGTGAGTGTGTTAGTGTATGTGTGTGCGTGTGTGTTACTGTCGGTGTGTGCGTGTTAGTGCATGTGTTGCGTGAGTGTGTTAGTGTCTCTGTCTGTGTGTGTGAGTGTGTTACTGTCTGTGTGCGTGTGTGTTACTGTCTGTGTGTGTGTATTAGTGTGTGGGTGTGTGTGTGTGTCTGTGAGCGTGTTAGTGCCTGCGTGTGTGTGTGTTAGTGTCTGTGTGTGTGTTAGTGTGGTACTGTTTGTGTGTGTGTTACTGTCTGTGTGTGTGTGTTAGTGTCTGTGTGTGTGTGTTAGTGCCTGGGTTGTGTGAGTGTGTTAGTGTCTCTGTCTGTGTGTGTGAGTCTGTTACTGTCTGTGTGTGTGTGTTACTGTCTGTGTGTGTGTTAATGACTGTGTGTGTGTGTTAGTGCCTGTGTGTGTGTGATTGTGTTAGTGTCTCGGTCTGTGTGTGAGTGTGTGAGTGTGTTACTGTCTGTGTGTGTTACTGTCTCTGTGTGAATGATTGTATTTCTGTCTCTGTGTGTGTCAGTGTGAGTGTGAGTGTATTACTGTGTGTGTGTGTGTGTGTGTTACTGTCTCTGTGTGAATGATTGCATTACTGTCTCAGTGTGTGTGTCAGTGTGAATGTGAGTGTGTTACTGTCTCTGTGTGTGTGTTACTGTCTCTGTGTGAATGATTGTATTTCTGTCTCTGTGTGTGTCAGTGTGAGTGTGTTATGTCTCAGTGTGTCTGTGTGTGTTTGGTACTGTCTCTGTGTGAATGATTGTATTACTGTCTCTGTGTGTGTGTCAGTGTGAATGTGAGTGTGTTACTGTCTCTGTGTGTGTGTCAGTTTGAGTGTGAGTGTGTTATGTCTCAGTGTGTCTGTGTGTGTGTGGTACTGTCTCTGTGTGAATGATTGTATTACTGTCTCTGTGTGTGTGTCAGTGTGAATGTGAGGGTGTTACTGTCTGTGTGTGTGTCAGTGTGAGTCTGAGTTTGTTATGTCTCTGTGTGTGTGTGGGTGTGCGTGTTAGTGTCTGTTTGAGTGTGAGGTATTACTGTCTCTGTGTGTGCGATTGTGTGTCAGTGTATCTGTGTTTGTGTGTGTGTGTTACTTTCTCTGCCTCTGTGTGTGTGAGTGTATTACTGTATGTGTGAGTGTGTTAGTGGCTGTGTGAGTGTGAGTGTTTTGCTGTATGTGTGTAAGTGTGTAAGTGTATTAGTGTCTGTGTGAATGTGAGTGTATTACTGTCTCTGTACGTGTGTTTGTGAGTGTGTGTCAGTGTATGTGTGAGTGTATTACTGTCTCTGTTTCTGTGTGTGTGTGTGTTAGTGTGTGTGTATGTGTGTGTGAGTGTTACTGTCTGTGTGTGTGAGTGTGTTAGTGTCGGTGAGTGTGTTAGAATCTGTGTGTGTGTATTAGTGCATTTGTTGAGTGAGTGTATTAGTGTCTCTGTCTGCGTGTGTGAGTGTGTTACTGTCTGTGTGTGTGTTACTGCCTGTGTGTGTGTTAGTGTGTGTGTGTTAGCGCCTGTGTGTGTGTGTGTGAGTGTGTTGGTGTCCCTGTCTGTGTGTGAGTGTGTTACTGTCTCTGTGTGTGTGTTTCTGAGTGTGTGTCAGTGTACGTGTATGTTTGAGTGTATTACTGTCTCTGTATATGTGTGTGTGTTAGTGTGTGTGTGTGTTTGTGTGTGAGAGTGTTACTGTCTCTGTGTGTGAGTGTGTTAGTGTCTGTGTGTGTGACTGTGTTACTGTCTGTGTGTGCGTGTGTGTTAGTGCCTGTGTGTTTGTGTTAGTGCCTCTGTGTGTGCGAGTGTGTTGGTGTCTGTGTGTGTGAGTGTGTAACTGTCTGTGTGTGTGTGAGTTACTGTCTGTGTGTGTGTTAGTGTCTGTGAGTGTGTGCTAGTGCCTGTGTTGTGTGAGTGTGTTAGTGTCTCTGTCTGTGTGTGTGAGTGTGTTACAGTCTGTGAGTGCGTGTGTTACTGCCTGTGTGTGTGTGTTAGTGTCTGTGTGTGTGTTAGTGCATGTGTTGTGTGAGTGTGTTAGTGTCTCTGTCTGTATGTGTGAGTGTGTTACTGTCTGTGTGTGTGTGTTACTGCCTGTGTGTTATTAGTGTGTGTGTTATTGCTTGTGTGTGGGTGAGTGTGTTAGTGTCCCTGTCTGTGTGTGTGAGTGTGTTACTGTCTCTGTATGTGTGTTTGTGAGTGTGTGTCAGTGTATGTGTGTGTGTGAATGTATTACTGTCTCTGTATATGTGTGTGTGTGCGTTAGTGTGTGTGTGTGTGTGTGAGAGAGTGTTACTGTCTCTGTGTGTGTATGTTAGTGTATGTGTGTGTGTTCGTGTCTGTGTGTGTTAGTGTCTGTGTGTGTGTTAGTTCCTGTGTTGTGTGAGTGTGTTAGTGTCTATGTGTGTGTGAGAGAGTGTGTTACTGTCTGTGTGTGTGTTACTGTCTGTGTGTGTGTGTGTGTTAATGACTGTGTGTGTGCGTTAGTGCCTGTGTGTGTGTGTGAGTGTGTTAGTGGCTCTGTCTGTGTGTGTGAGTGTGTTACTGTCTGTGTGTGTCACTGTCTCTGTGTGAATGATTGTATTTCTGTCTGTGTGTGTGTCAGTGTGAGTGTGAGTGTGTTACTGTCTGTGCGTGTGTGTGTGTTACTGTCTCTGTGTGAATGATTGCATTAATGTCTCTGTGTGTGTGTCAGTGTGAATGTGAATGTATTACTGTCTCTGTGTGTGTCAGTTTGAGTGTGAGTGTGTTATGTCTCAGTGTGTGTGTGTGTGTTACTGTCTCTGTGTGAATGACTGTTTTACTGTCTCTGTGTTTGTGTCAGTCTGAATGTGAGTGTGTTACTGTGAGTGTGTGTGTGTGAGTGTGAGTGTGTTTTGTCTCTGTGTGTCTGTGTGTGTGTGTGTTACTGTCTCTGTGAGAATGATTGTATTACTATCTGTGTGTGTGTGTCAGTGTGAATGCGAGTGTGTTACTGTATCTGTGTGTGTGTGGGTGAGTGTGTTAATGTCTGTGTGAGTGTAAGGGTATTACTGGCTCTATGTGTGCGAGTGTGTGTCAGTGTATCTGTGTTTGTGTGTGTGTGTCACTGTCTCTGCCTCTGTGTGTGTGAGTGTATTACTGTATGTGTGAGTGTGTTAGTGGCTGTGTGAGTGTGAGTGTTTTACTGTATGTGTGTATGTGTGTGAGTGTGTTAGTGTCTGTGTGAGTGTGAGTGTATTACGGTCTCTGTACGTGTGTTTGTGAGTGTGTGTCAGTGTATGTGTGAGTGTATTACTGTCTCTGTTTCTGTGTGTGTGTGTGTTAGTGTGTGTGTATGTGTGTGTGAGTGTTAATGTCTCTGTGTGTGATTGTGTTAGTGTCTGTGAGTGTGGTAGTGCCTGCGTGTGTGAGTGTGTTCGTGTCTGTGTGTGCGTGTGTGTTATTGTCTGTGTGTGTGTGTTACTTCCTGTGTATGTGTGAGTGTGTTAGTATGTGTGTTACTGTCTGTGTGTGTGTTACTGTCTGTGTGTGTGTTAGTGTCTGTGTGTGTGTGTTAGTGCATGTGTTGAGTGAGTGTGTTAGTGTCTCTGTCTGCATGTGTGAGTGTGTTACTGTCTGTGTGTGTGTTACTGTCTGTGTGTGTGTGTGTTAGCGCCTGTGTGCGTGTGTGAGTGTGTTAGTGTCCCTGTCTGTGTGTGTGAGTGTGTGAGTGTGATACTGTCTCTGTATGTGTGTTTCTGAGTGTGTGTCAGTGTACGTGTGTGTGAGTGTATTATTGTCTCTGTATATGTTTGTGTGTGTTAGTGTGTGTGTGTGGTAGTGTGTGTGTGAGAGTGTTATTGTCTCTGTTTGTGAGTGTGTTAGTGTCTGTGAGTGTGTTAGTGTCTGCGTGTGTGACTGTGTTAGCGTCTGTGTGTGCGTGTGTGTTAGTGTATGTGTGCTTGTGTTAGTGCCTCTGTGTGTGCGAGTGTGTAACTGTCTGTGTGTGTGTGAGTTACTGTCTGTGTGTGTGTTAGTGTCTGTGAGTGTGTGTTAGTGCCTGTGTTGTGTGAGTGTGTTAGCGTCTCTGTCTGTGTGTGAGAGTGTGTTACAGTCCGTGAGTTTGTGTGTGTTGCTGTCTGTGTGTGTGTATTAGTGTGTGTGTCTGTGTTAGTGCCTGTGTGTGAGTGTGTTAGTGTCCCTGTTGTGTGTGTGAGTGTGTTACTGTCTCTGTATGTGTGTTTGTGAGTGTGTGTCAGTGTATGTGTGTGTGTCAGTGTATTACTGTCTCTGTATATGTGTGTGTGTGCGTTAGTGTGTGTGTGTGTGAGAGAGTGTTACTGTCTGTGTGTGTGTGTATGTTAGTGTCTGTGAGTGTGTTAGTGTCTGCGTGTGTGAGTGTGTTAGTGTCTGCGTGTGCTTGTGTGTTAGTGTCTGTGTGTGTTAGTGCCTGTGTGTGTGTGAGTGTGTTAGTGTCTCTGTGTGCGTGAGTGTGTTACTGTCTGTGTGTGTGTGTTACTGTCTGTTTGTGTGTGTTAGTGCCTGGGTGTACATGTTAGTGCCTATGTTGTGTGAGTGTGTTAGTGCCTCTGTCTGTGTGTGTGAGTGTGTTACTGTCTGTGTGTGTGTTACTGTGTGTGTGTGTGTGCTAATGTGTGTGTGTGTGTTAGCGCCTGTGTGTGTGTGTGAATGTGTTAGTGTCTCTGTCTGTGTGTGTGAGTGTGTGAGTGTGTTACTCTGTGTGTGTGTGTTACTGTCTCTGTGTGAATGATTGTATTTCTGTCTGTGTGTGTGTCAGTGTGAGTATGAGTGTGTTACTGTCTGTGTGTGTGTGTGTTACTGTCTCTGTGTGAATGATTGCATTGCTGTCTCTGAGTGTGTGTGAGTGTGAGTGTGAGCGTGTTATGTCTCTGTGTGTCTGTGTGTGTGTGTGTTACTGTCTCTGTGTGAATGATTGCATTAATGTCTCTGTGTGTGTGTCAGTGTGAATGTGACTGTGTTACAGTCTCTGTGTGTGTGTGGTGAGTGTGTTAGTGTCTGTGTGAGTGTGAGTGTATTACTGTCTCTGTGTGTGCGAGTGTGTGTCAGTGTATCTGTGTTTTTGTGAGTGTGTTGCTGTATGTGTGAGTGTGTTAGTGGCGTGTGAGTGTTTTACTGTATGTGTGTGTGTGAGTGTGTTAGTGTTTGTGTGAGTGTATTACTGTCTCTGTCTGTGTGTGTGAGTTTATTGTGTGTGTTAGTGTGTGTGTGTGTGTTAATGCCTTTGTGTTTGTGAGTGTGTTAGTGTCCCTGTCTGTGTGTGTGACTGTGTTACTGTCTCTGTATGTGTGTTTGTGAGTGTGTGTCCCTGTATGTGTGTTTGTCAGTGTATTACTGTCTCTGTATATGTGGGTGTGTGTGTTAGTGTGTGTGTGTTAGTGTCTGTGTGTGTGTGTTAGTGCATGTGTTGTGTGAGTGCGTTAGTGTCTCTGTCTGTGTGTGTGAGTGTGTTACTGTCTAGTATGTATGTGTTACTGTCTGTGTATGTGTTAGTGTGTGTGTGTGTGTTAATGCCTTTGTGTTTGTGAGTGTGTTAGTGTCCCTGTCTGTGTGTGTGAGTGTGTTACTGTCTCTGTATGTGTGTTTGTGAGTGTGTGTCAGTGTATGCGTGTGTGTGAGTGTATTACAGTCTCTGTATATGTGTGTGTGTGTGTGTTAGTGTGTTAGTGTCTGTGAGTGTGTTAGTGTCTGCGTGTGTGAGTGTGTTAGTGTCTGTGGGTGCGTGTGTGTTAATGTCTGTGTGTGTGTTAGT
This sequence comes from Scyliorhinus torazame, assembly GCF_047496885.1. Taxonomy (NCBI): domain Eukaryota; kingdom Metazoa; phylum Chordata; class Chondrichthyes; order Carcharhiniformes; family Scyliorhinidae; genus Scyliorhinus; species Scyliorhinus torazame. The sequence continues at coordinate 204,621 of NW_027307806.1, read as the reverse complement.
GCCTGTGTGTGTGAGTGTGTTAGTGTCTGTGTTTGTGAGTTTGTTACTGTCTGTGTGTGTGTGAGTTACTGTCTGTGTGTGTGTTAGTGTCTGTGTGTGTGTGTGTTAGTGCCTGTGTTGTGTGAGTGTGTTAGTGTCTCTGTCTGTGTGTGTCAGTGTGTTAGTGTGTTACTGTCTGTGTGTGTGTGTTAGTGTGTGTGTTAGTGCCTGTGTGTGTGTGAGTGTGTTGGTGTCTCTGTGTGTGAGTGTGTGAGTGTGTTACTGTCTCTGTATGTGTGTTTGTGAGTGTGTGTCAGTGTATGTGTGTGTGAGTGTATTACTGTCTCTGTCTATGTGTGTGTGTGTGTGTGTGTGAGTGTTACTGTCTCTGTGTGTGAGTGTGTTAGTGTCTATGAGTGTGTTAGTGTCTGCGTGTGTGAGCGTGTTAGTGTCTGTGTGTGCGTGTCTGTTAGTGCCTGTGTGTGTGTTAGTGCCTGTGTGTGTGAGTGTGTTAGTGTCTGTGTGTGTGTGAGTGTGTTACTGTCTCTGTGTGTGTGTTACTGTCTATGTGTGTGTGTTAGTGTCTGTGTGTGTGTGTTAGTGCCCGCGTTGTGTGAGTGTGTTAGTGTCTCTGTCTGTGTGTGAGTGTGTTACTGTCTGTGTGTGTGTGTGTGTGTGTGTGTGTTACTGCCTGTGTTTGTTAGTGTGTGTGTGTGTTAGTGTCTGTGTGTGTGAGTGTGTTAGTGTCTCTGTCTGTGTGTCTGAGTGTGTTACTGTCTGTGTGTGTGAGAGTGTGTTACTGTCTCTGTGTGAATGATAGTATTTCTGTCTGTGTGTGTGAGTCAGTGTGAGTGTGTTACTGTCTCTGTGTGAATGATTGTATTACTGTCTGTGTGTGTGTGTCAGTGTGAATGTGAGTGTGTTACTGTCTGTGTGTGAGTGTGAGTGTGTTATGTCTCTGTCTGTCTGTGTTACTGTCTGTGTGTGTGTGTCAGTGTGAATGTGAGTGTGTTACTGTCTGTGTGTCAGTGTGAGTGTGTTATGTCTCTGTCTGTCTGTGCTACTGTCTCTGTGTGAAATAATGTATTACTGTCTCTGTATGTGTGTGAGTGTGAGTGTGAGTGTATTACTGTCTCTGTGTGCCTGTGCCTGTGTGTTACTGTCTCTGTTGGAATGATTGTATTACTGTCTGTGTGTGTGTGTCAGTGTGAATGTGAGTGTGTTACTGTCTGTGTGTGTGTGTCAGTGTGTTACTGTCAACATCACACCGACCATACTTGTGATGTCTTTCCCAGGGTGATGTATAATTTCATTGTTTATTTCCCTTCCTCACAGTGAACCTCATCACAATTGTGATCCTGAAGAGAAGAAACTGTGGGCTGTCCAAATGTGTGGCTTGTTACCTGTTGGCCATGGCAGTGGGGGATCTACTGGTCGTTATTCTCGACCTGCTATTCAGACACATTCCCATTGTTTTTAGGGAACAGTTTATTTTCCTGTGGTCCATCCCCGTGTGTAATATCCACGCCGCCCTGCTTTATGCAGCCACTGACTGTTCTGTCTGGTTCACCGTCACTTTCACCTTTGATCGATTTGTGGCCATTTGTTGCCGGAAGCTGAAAAGTAAATATTGCAGCGAGAAAACGGCGACTGTGGTTCTGGGAACATTGGCTGTGCTGAGCTGTTTGAAGGACATTTCCTGGGGGTTTATGATGTCCGGTGGGTATCAGCTGGGGAACGACCCCTGGTTTTGTGATGTCACAGAGGGTGTTCAGTACTCTCGGGTCTGGACAACAATCGAGTTCCTCCACCACATTCTAACCCCGGGTGTTCCATTCGCCCTGATTCTGCTGCTCAATGTTCTCACCGTCAGACACATTGTCCTGAGCAGCAGGGCCCGCAGGAGACTCCGGGCTCACAGCAGTGGGGACAGTCCCAGAGACCCAGAGATGGAGAGTCGGAGGAAATCCATCATTTTACTCTTTATTATCTCGGCCAATTTCATCCTGTTATGGTCAACGTTAATGGTTTATTCTATATGGAGCCGGATGTGGTGGCTGGGGTATGACTCTGTATGGTTTGATCATTATGTTCGGGAATTGGGCTTCATGCTGCAGCTCCTGAGTTGCTGCACAAACACTGCCATTTACGCAGTGACACAGACTCAGTTCAGGCAGCAGTTGAAGAATGTGCTGAAAGTTCCCTTTAGTTCAATTCTGCAATTCATTAAATCCTGACAGGAAACCCCACCCACACGACATCTCTCTCCTCGCACTGCCGGTAAAACTGACCATCCCCAGCCAGCCTCACCCTGATTTACCATTCTGCATTACCAGGAGGGACTGTCGGTGGGTGGGTGTGAATCCCCCCATGGCCCATCAGCTGGGTCTGTCCTTCCCCGCATTGCCGATCAGCTGGGTGTGTGATTCCCCGCATTGCCGATCAGCTGGGAGTGTGCTTCCCCCCATTGCCGATTAGCTGCGTGCGTGCTTCCCCCAATCGCCGATCAGCTGGATCTGTCCTTCCCCCGATTGCCGATCAGCTGGGTGTGTGCTTCCCCGCATTCCCGATCAGCTGGGTGTGTGCTTCCCCGCATTGCCGATCAGCTGGGTGTGTGCACGGGAGCAATAGGTCAGAAGGTGAGAGCATTGAGGGAGAACTAGGGAATAGGGACAGTGTGGCTCTGAGGCAGAGCAGACAGGGAGAAGTTGCTGAACACAGCGGGTCTGGTGGCCTGAAGTGCATATGTTTTAATGCAAGGAGCATTACGGGTAAGGCAGATGAACTTAGAGCTTGGATTAGTACTTGGAACTATGATGTCGTTGCCATTACAGAGACCTGGTTGAGGGAAGGGCAGGATTGGCAGCTAAACGTTCCAGGATTTATATGTTTCAGGTGGGATAGAGGGGGATGTAAAAGGGGAGGTGGAGTTGCGCTACTTGTTCTGGAGAATATCACAGCTGTACTGCGAGAGGACACCTCAGAGGGCAGTGAGGCTATATGGGTAGAGATCAGGAATAAGAAGGGTGCAGTCACAATGTTGGGGGTATACTACAGGCCTCCCAACAGCCAGCGGGAGATAGAGGAGCAGATAGGTCGACAGATTTTGGAAAAGAGTAAAAACAACAGGGTTGTGGTGATGGGTGACTTCAACTTCCCCAATATTGACTGGGACTCACTTAGTGCCAGGGGCTTAGACGGGGCGGAGTTTGTAAGGAGCATCCAGGAGGGTTTCTTAAAACAATATGTAGACAGTCCAACTAGGGAAGGGGCGGTCGTGGACCTGGTATTGGGGAATGAGCCCGGCCAGGTGGTAGATGTTTCAGTAGGGGAGCATTTCGGTAACAGTGACCACAATTCAGTAAGTTTTAAAGTACTGGTGAACAAGGATAAGAGTGGTCCGAGGATGAATGTGCTAAATTGGGGGAAGGCTAATTATAACAATATTAGGCGGGAACTGAAGAACATAGATTGGGGGCGGATGTTTGAGGGCAAATCAACATCTGACATGTGGGAGGCTTTCAAGTGGCAGTTGAAAGGAATACAGGACCGGCATGTTCCTGTGAGGAAGAAAGATAAATACGGCAATTTTCGGGAACCTTGGATGACGAGTGATATTGTAGGCCTCGTCAAAAAGAAAAAGGAGGCATTTGTCAGGGCTAAAAGTCTGGGAACAGACGAAGCCTGCGTGGAATATAAGGAAAGTAGGAAGGAACTTAAGCAAGGAGTCAGGAGGGCTAGAAGGGGTCACGAAAAGTCATTGGCAAATAGGGTTAAGGAAAGTCCCAAGGCTTTTTACACGTACACAAAAAGCAAGAGGGTAGCCAGGGAAAGGGTTGGCCCACTGAAGGATAGACAAGGGAATCTATGTGTGGAGCCAGAGGAAATGGGCGAGGTACTAAATGAATACTTTGCATCAGTATTCACCAAAGAGAAGGAATTGGTAGATGTTGAGTCTGGAGAAGGGGGTGTAGATAGCCTGGGTCACATTGTGATTCAAAAAGACGAGGTGTTGGGTGTCTTAAAAAATATTAAGGTAGATAAGTCCCCAGGGCCTGATGGGATCTACCCCAGAATACTGAAGGAGGCTGGAGAGGAAATTGCTGAGGCCTTGACAGAAATCTTTGGATCCTAGCTGTCTTCAGGGGATGTCGCGGAGGACTGGAGAATAGCCAATGTTGTTCCTCTGTTTAAGAAGGGTAGCAAGGATAATCCCGGGAACTACAGGCCGGTGAGCCTTACTTCAGTGGTAGGGAAATTACTGGAGAGAATTCTTCGAGACAGGATCTACTCCCATTTGGAAGCAAATGGACGTATTAGTGAGAGGCAGCATGGTTTAGTGAAGGTCGTGTCTCACTAACTTGATAGAGTTTTTCGAGGAGGTCACTAAGATGATTGATGCAGGTAGGGCAGTAGATGTTGTCTATATGGACTTCAGTAAGGCCTTTGACAAGGTCCCTCATGGTAGACTATTACAAAAGGTGAAGTCACACGGGATCAGGGGTGAGCTGGCAAGGTGGATACAGAACTGGCTAGGCCATAGAAGGCAGAGAGTAGCAATGGAGGGATGCTTTTCTAATTGGAGGGCTGTGACCAGTGGTGTTCCACAGGGATCAGTGCTGGGACCTTTGCTCTCTGTAGTATATATAAATGATTTGGAGGAAAATGTAACTGGTCTGATTAGTAAGTTTGCAGACGACACAAAGGTTGGTGGAATTGCGGATAGCGATGAACTCTGTCGGAGGATACAGCAGGATTTAGATTGACTGGAGACTTGGGCGGAGAGATGGCAGATGGAGTTTAATTCGGACAAATGTGAGGTAATGCATTTTGGAATGTCTAATGCAGGTAGGGAATATACAGTGAATGGTAGACCCCTCAAGAGTATTGAAAGTCAAAGAGATCTAGGAGTACAGGTCCACAGGTCATAGAAAGGGGCAACACAGGTGGAGAAGGTAGTCAAGAAGGCATACGGCATGCTTGCCTTCATTGGCCGGGGCATTGAGTATAAGAATTGGCAAGTCATGTTGCAGCTGTATAGAACCTTAGTAAGGCCGCACTTGGAGTATAGTGTTCAATTCTGGTCGCCACACTAACAGGAGGATGTGGAGGCTTTAGAGAGGGTGCAGAAGAGATTTACCAGAATGTTGCCTGGTATGGAGGGCATTAGCTATGAGGAGCGGTTGAATAAACTCGGTTTGTTCTCACTGGAACGAAGGAGATTGAGGGGAGACCTGATAGAGGTCTACAAAATTATGAGGGGCATAGACAGAGTGGATAGTCAGAGGCTTTTCCCCAGGGTAGAGGGGTCAATTACTAGGGGGCATAGGTTTAAGGTGAGAGGGGCAAGGTTTAGAGTAGATGTAGGAGGCAAGTTTATTACGCAGAGGGTAGTGGGTGCCTGGAACTCGCTACCGGAGGAGGTAGTGGAAGCAGGGACGATAGGCACATTTAAGGGGCATCTTGACAAATATATGAATAGGATGGGAATAGAAGGATAGGGACCCAGGAAGTGTAGAAGATTGTAGTTTAGTCGGGCAGCATGGTCGGCACGGGCTTGGAGGGCCGAAGGGCCTGTTCCTGTGCTGTACATTTCTTTTTTCTTTGTTCTTTGTTCTTTGTTCTTTGTTCTTGCTTCCCCCAATTACCGATCAGCAGGATGCGTACTTCCCCCCATTGCCGATCAGCTGCGTATGTGCCTCCACCATGGCCGATCAGCTGGATGTGTTTGACTCCCCCAATGCCGATCAGCTGGATGTGTGCCTCTCCCCATGGCCGATCAGCTGGATGTGTGCCTCTCCCCATTGCCGATAAGCTGGGTGTGTGCCTCACACTTGAACCCGGTCTGTGCAGCAGAATGTGCCCCAGACAGAGACAGAGACTGAGACACTGACAGACATAGAGACACAGACAGTGGTACAGAGAGACACAGACAGAGACACAGGCAGAAACACTGACTCAGACAGAGACAGAGACACAGACAGAGACACAGACAGAGACACAGACAGAGACACAGATAGAGACACAGACAGAGACACAGACAGAGACACAGATAGAGACGCAGACACAGCCACAACAGGGACACACACACACAGAGAGAGATACACACAGAGGCACAGACAGAGATACAGAGACACAGACAGAGAAAGAGACACAGACAGAGACACAGAGAGACAGAGACACAGATACAGACATAGACACAGACGGAGACAGAGACAGCCACAACAGGGACACAGACACAGAGAGAGAGATACAGACAGAGACACAGACAGAGATACAGAGACACAGACAGAGAAAGAGGCACAGATAGAGACACAGACGGAGACACAGAGACACACAGAGACACAGACACAGACTGAGACAGAGAGACAGACACAGAGACACAGCCAGAGCCATAGACACAGATAGAGACACAGACGGAAACACAGACAGAGACAGACACAGAGAAACAGATAAAGACAAAGACAGCAACACAGACAGAGTCAGACACAGGCACAGACAGAGACAGAGACACAGACAGAAACACAGACAGAGACAGACACAGAGACACAGATAGAGACACAGACGGAGACACAGAGACACACAGAGACACAGACACAGACTGAGACAGAGAGACAGACACAGAGACACAGACAGAGACATAGACACAGATAGAGACACAGACGGAAACACAGACAGAGACAGACACAGAGAAACAGATAGAGACAAAGACAGCAACACAGACAGAGTCAGACACAGACACAGACAGAGACAGAGACACAGACAGAAACACAGACAGAGACAGACACAGAGACACAGACACAGTGACAGAGACACAGACAGAGCAGAGACACAGACAGAGACGTAGACACAGGCACAGACAGACACAGAGACACAGACACAGACACAAACATAGTGACACAGACTGAGGCACAGACTGAGACATCGACACAGACAGAGACACATACAGAAACACAGACACAGACTGAGACACAGACACAGACAGAGACATAGACACAGATAGAGACACAGACTGAGACAGAGACGCAGACAGAGACACAGACTGAGACACAGAGACAGACCGACACACAGACACAGACACAGACAGAGACTGAGACACAGATAGAGACACAGACTGAGACACAGAGACAGACAGAGACACAGACACAGACTGAAACACAGAGACAGACAGAGACAGACACAGAGACAGAGACATAGATACAGATAGAGACACAGACGGAAACACAGACAGAGACAGACACAGAGAACCAGACACAGATCATAGATTATCATAGATTATCATAGAATTTACAGTGCAGAAGGAGGCCATTCGGCCCATCGAGTCTGCACCGGCTCTTGGAAAGAGCACCCTACTCAAGGTCAACACCGCCACCCTATCACCATAACCCAGTAACCCCACCCAACACTAAGGGCAATTTTGAACACTAAGGGCAATTTATCATGGCCAATCCACCTAACCTGCACATCTTTGGACTGTGGGAGGAAACCGGAGCACCCGGAGGAAACCCACGCACACACGGGGAGGATGTGCAGACTCCGCACAGACAGTGACCCAAGCTGGAATCGAACCTGGGACCCTGGAGCTGTGAAGCAATTGTGCTATCCACAAGGCTACCATGCTGCCCATAGAGACACAGACAGCAACACAGACAGAGTCAGACACAGACAGAGACAGAGACACAGACAGAGACACAGGGACACAGACAGAGACACAGACCCAGACAGAGATACAGACAGAGACAGAGACAGAGACAGAGTCAGAGTCACAGACAGAGACAGAGGCAGAGGCAGAGACACAGACACAGACACAGACAGAGACAGAGGCACAGAAACACAGACAGAGACAGGGACAGAGACAGAGACACAGACAGAGACACAGACAGAGACACAGACAGAGACACAGACACAGACACAGACACAGACACAGACAGAGACAGAGTCAGAGACACAGACAGAGACGCAGACACAGGCAGTCACAGACACAGACAGAGAAACAGACTGAGACACAGAACAGACATAGACACAGACACAGACAGAGACAGAGACAGAGACACATGGACAGACTGAGACACAGAGACAGACAGAGACAGACACAGAGATACAGACAGAGACATAGACTGAGACACAGACACAGACACAGACATAGACACAGATAGACCCACAGACAGAAACACAGACAGATACTGACACAGAGACACAGACACAGACAGAGTCAGAGACACAGACACAGACACAGAGAGAGACACAGGCAGAGACACAGACAGAGACACAGACAGAGACAAAGACACAGACAGAGACAGAGACACAGCCAGAGACACAGCCAGAGACACAGACAGAGACAGAGATACAGTCACAGATACAGACAAAGACAAAGACAGAGACAGAGACACAGACAGAGACACAGACAGGGATACAGACACAGACAGAGACACAGACAGGGATACAGACAGAGACAGAGACACAGACACATACAGAGACACAGATACAGAGAGAGACACAGAGAGAGACACTGTCAGAAACACAGGCAGAGAGACAGAGACAGAGACAGAGACATGGGACAGCTGCTGTCCCCCCTCCCTGCCGCCAGAGGCCGCTGTCCCCCCGCCGCCAGAGGCCGCTGTCCCCCCGCCGCCAGAGGCCGCTGTCCCCCTCCCACCGCCAGAGGCCGCTGTCCCCCCGCCGCCAGAGGCCGCTGTCCCCCTCCCACCGCCAGAGGCCGCTGTCCCCCTCCCGCCGCCAAAGGCCGCTGTCCCCCTCCCGCCGCCAGAGGCCGATGTCCCCGCGACGCCAGAGGGCGCTGTCCCCCCGCCGCCAGAGGCCACTGTTCCCCCGCCACCAGAGGCCGCTCTCCCCCCGCCGCCAGAGGCCGCTGTCCACCCCGCCGCCGGAGGCCGCTGCCCACCCCGCCGCCAGGGGCCGCTGTCCCACCTCCCTGCCGCCAGAGGCCGCTGTCCCCCCCGCCGCCAGGGGCCGCTGTCCCACCTCCGCTAGAGGCCGCTGTCCCCCCCCGCCCCCCGACAGAGGCCGCTGTCCTCGAAGGAAAGGGGAATGGGTGTTTGAGGAATCCGTGTTCACCGAGAGTGAAGCCGGAGTCTGGAGGCAGAGGAGGGCTTGTTGTATGAGGAACGGTTGAGGACTCTGGGTCTTATGGCAGTAATAATGCTTCAGACAATGGAGGGTTCACTCAGAGCTGTCCGTGCGCATGTGCTCTCCCAGCAGGCAGTGCGCGGGCCACCCACTGACTGGCATCGTCTCCTCTGGCAACACAAGATGGCCACCGCCGGCACGCAGGGGATGCTGGGATGAGTGTGGCACAGGCGCAGTGGCGGCTTCTGCTGCCCATTGGCCCCATTGCGGGTCGTCGGGATTGTTGTGTCTCAATAGACACCACAGCACTGCCCCTCCCCCACCCCGGATATCACACACTCCCCGATATCACCCCCTCCCGATATCACCCCCTCCCCGATATCACCCCGCCCCGATATCAGACCCGCCACAATATCACCCACACTCCGACATCACCCGCTCCCCGATATCACCCCCGCCCTGATATCACCCCCTCCCCGATATCACACCCCCTCCCCGATATCACACCCCCTCCCCGATATCACACCCCCTCCCGGATATCACACCCCCTCCCGGATATCAACCCCTCCCCGATATCACCCCCTCCCCGATATCACCCCCTCCCCGATATCAACCCCACCCCGATATCACCCCCTCCCCGATATCATCCGCTCCCCGATATCACCCGCTCCCCGATATCACCCGCTCCCCGATATCATCCACTCCCAGATAGCACTCCCACACCTGATATCATCCCCTCCCCGATATCAGCCAACCCCAGAGATCACCCAATCCCAGACTTCACCCAACCCCAGAGAGGGGTGGAGACATCAGTCACTGCAACAGATCCCTTTTCAAATGTCCTTTTCTTGAGATTGTCCTGAGGGACAACACTTTTTCTGCTGCTTGGATTCCGTATAAAAGTGAAGAGCAAATTCTCCATCAGTCCAAGAGTTAAAGTAACTAACTTTTAATCATTACACCCAATAATCAAAGCGAATATGGAAGAACTAGCTGTTAAAATGGCTCAGATATTTTAATCAATGATTGCCAGAGTCACAACATTAAATGTCTTTAAACCGGTGAAATTCTGACGGGTCTACTGCTTTTTACTTGAATTATTCAATTATTTTCTGTGGAAGATTAATCACCTGTTAACATAGTTCATCCCAATAATCAGAGTGAACTTGAATTGATTGTTTGGTCCAATAAACAATTATCTCATTCATTCATTGCGAGGTTGAATTAAATCAGTGAACAGCTCATTATGTTAAAGTCCAACAAGCATTACACAACTAATTGTTATTTGTGCAACATTGATAGAAAATACCAAATTAGTTTTCAGTCCAGTAAACACAGCAAATAACTAAAAACATTTCATTGCATCTTTCACTGTGATTGTCAAAGGATTGTTCATTGCAATAATCACAGGCGGTTTCTAATTACTGTTCAGACCATAATCAAATTGAGATTGCTATTCAGTGGAATAGAATCTGTAATTCCTGACTACACAACAATAATAGCATCAATTAAAAATGCATTTGTTCAGCTCACAATCCCAATCAATGGGATTCTCCCTCGGCAGCATCCTCCAATTCCGCCGGCAGCGCACCCATGGACAGCAGTAAAGCAAAATAAAAAACATACAATGTGGCGCGAAATAGTGGGATGCCAGAAGATTGGGAAGGCTTTAACAGCGAGCAGAGGACAATGAAAAAGCAATAAAGGAGGAGGAGATGAAATTTGAGCGCAAGCTAGTTAGTAATGGAAAAGAAGATAGAAAGATGTTTTTTTTCAATATATAAAAGGTAAGAGAGAGACAAGAAAATACATTGGGCTCCTGTAAAATGTGATTGGGGAAGTAGTAATAGGCAACAAAGAAATGGCAGGCGAACTGTACAGTTACTTTGCACCAGTCTTCACGGTGGAAGACACCAGTGGGATGCCAGAGCTCCAGGAGAGCCAGGGGGCAGAGGTGACTGCCGTGGCCATCGCTAAGGAGAAGGTTCTGCGGAAACTGAAAGATCTGAAGGTGGATGAATGACCTGGACCGGATGGACTACATCCCAGGGTTCTAAAAGAGATAGCTGAGGAGATTGTGGAGGCAGTGGCGGGAATCTTTCAGGAATCACTGAAGGCAGAAAGGGTCCCAGAGGACTGGAAAGTGGCTAATGTAGCACCGCTGTTTAAGACGGGAGGGAGGCAGAAGACGGGAAATTATCGGCCTGTTAGCCTGACTTCGGTCATTGTTAAGATTTTATATCCATTATTAAGGATGACATCGCGGAGTACTTGGAAGTGCATGGTAAAATAGGACTGAGTCAGCTCGGCTTCGTCAAGGGGAGGTTATGTCTGACAAATCTGTTAGAGTTCGTTGAGGAAGTAACAAGGAAGTTAGACAAGGGAGAATCAGTGGACGTGATTTATTTAGATTTCCAGAGGGCCTTTGACATAGTGCCGCATTACAGGCTGTTAAATTGGTTAAGAGCCCATGGTGTTCAGGGTAAGATCTTGGGATGGAAAAATAATTGGCTGACTGGCAGAAGGCAGAGAGTGGGGATAAAGGGGTATTTTTCAGGATGGCAGCCGGTGTCTAGTCGTGTGCCTCAGGGGTCTGTGCTGGGACCACAACTTTCCACAATATACATTAATGATCTGGAAGAAGGAACTGAAGGCACTGTTGCAGAGTTTGCAGATGATGCAAAGATCTGTAGAGGGACAGGTAGTATTGAGGATGCGGGGTGTGTGGGGGAGGGGGGGGGGGGTGTGGAGGCTGCAGAAGGACTCAGAGGCTGGGAGATTGTGCAAAGAAGTGACAGATGGAATACAATGTGGAAAAGTGTGAGGTTATGCACTTGAGAAGGAGGAATGGAGGCAGCGACTATTCTCTAAATGGGGAAATGCTTCGGAAATCAGAAGCACAAAGGGACTTGGGAGGCCTTGTTCACGATTCTCTTACGGTTAACGTGCAGGTTCAGTCGGCAGTTCGGAAGGCAATTGCAATGTTAGCATTCATGTCGAGAGGGCTAGAATACAAGACCAGGAATGCACTTCTGAGGATGTATAAGGCTCTGGTTAGACCCCATTTGGAGTATTGCGAGTAGTTTTGGGCCCCATATCTGAAGAAGAATATGCTTCCCTTGGAAAGGGTCCATAGGAGGTTCACAAGAACTGTCCCTGGAATGAAGAGCTTGTCGTATGAGGAATGGTTGAGGACACTGGGCCTGTACTCGTTGGTGTTTAGAAGGATGAGGGGGAATCTTATTGAAACTTACAGGAGTCCTGGATAGAGTAGATGTGGAGAGGGTGTTTCCACTTACAGGAAAAACTAGAACCAGAGGACACCATCTCAGACTAACGGGACGATGCTTTAAAACAGAGATGTGGAGGAATTCATTCAGCCAGGAGGCAGTGAATCTGTGGAACTCCTTGCTGCCGAAGGCTGTGGAGGCCAAATCACAGAGTGTCTTTAAGACAGAGACAGATAGGATCTTGGTTAATAAGGAGATATGGGGTTATGGGGAGGTGAGAAGGTAGGAGAATGAGGATGAGAAACATATCAGCCATGATTGAATGGCGGAGCAGGCTCGCTGGGCCTATTGACCAAGTTCAGCTCCTGTGTCTTATGGTCTTATGGCCGTAAATGTCCAACTCGGTTTGAAATTTGGCTTTGGGTGTCTGCCTCCATTATTCTTACAGAAAATGAGGTAATGAAAGGATGTGAGGAACAAGCGGGAAATGGCATTGAGGCAGAAGCTGAGCAGTGATTAAATTGAAAGGTGGAGGAGGTGTGAGTGACCGTGTAGTCTCCCCACGTTGCCATTTGTTATCAGTTCCGGCTCTGCAATACTCACTGATGAATGTAGCTGCATGATTATATATTTCAGTTACATCTTTCCAACAGATATTTATATTGTTCATGGAAACAGTTCATTTACATCCAGATTATCCAAAAAATTTTCATCTTCAATGTGTGGAACGAATCTCACATCATCGTCTTTTATTCCCAATAACCCAGCCCCAGCCTATCCAATCATCCCGAAGGGAAAACTGCTTCTAAACGATTCACACAGCGAGTGGTTCTGATCTGGTCTGCACGGCCTGGGACATTGGTGCCGGCAGATACAACAGTGGTTTCACAGGGAATGGTAGGAGTGACAGAAATCAAATGTATGTCTCCAGGGAAAGGGCGCTGCAGTCGGATTGAATCATCTGCTCATCTATAGAGCCGCTGAGGTCAAACGGAATGAAAATCGCTTATTGTCACAAGTAGGCTTCAAATGAAGTTATTGTGTAAAGCCCCTAGTCGCCACATTCCGGCGCCTGTAAGGGGAGGCTGGTACGGGAATTGAACTGTGCTGCTGGCCTGCCTTGGTCTACTTTCAAAGACATCGATTTATCCCAGTGTGCTAAACCAGCCCCAGGAATGAATGTCCTCCTTCCGGACTTCACGCACTTTAAAGGCTTTGGATCTGGTCTGGCTGTGAGATGATGTGGACCAACACCTGCAGGTTCCCTCCAAGTTCCCCATCACCGCGAGTATTCTCACTGTAATCCTTTCTATTCTCTGTGTCCATGTGTGAACTCAGCATCCGCTTTAGCTCACTGCTTACTTCACAGCATCAACTTCATTGTAAGTTCCAATCTGTCTGACCCTGGGCGCTGTCTGTGCTGTTAATATTGAAAACATCTGTGTTGCTCCCAATAAAAGCAGGCGCACATTTAATAATTAGAGGGAGGTCTATCTTTTTTCAGGTTGCTTTACAATTATTTTTAAAAGCGGCTGTGCCACGTGTTTGCTTTCTGGCCTCTCACTTTGGAAAGACAAGTTCTATTCCAGCTCTGCACAATAACTGACCTATCACACTCTGTCAGTTATTCACAACTGAAATGGTGCAATACTGCATGAAGGACATTTACTTCATCCAGGATCTGATTTTATAATTTAGGAACAAGTTTGTTTACTCAGCAAATGTATTAATCGGGATTGTGTTTCCCACATGATACCCAGTTCCCCATATCTCCAAGAATTCATTCACACCCTATCTCTCCCTTGCATTCTCTCCCTCTCTCACACTCTCTCCCTCTCTCACACTCTCTCACACTATCCCTCTCTCAAATTCCTTCCAACCCATACACTCTCTCACACTCTCTCCCTCTCTCTCCCTCTCCCTCTCTCACACTTCCTCCCTCTCTCACACTCCCTCCCTCTCTCGCTCATACCTCACTTAGACACTTTCTCTCACATTCCGTCTCTCTCTCACACTCGCTCAATCCCTATGTCACTCTCCCCCCATGTCTCCCTCCCTCTCACACAACTCCCTCACTGACACGTTCTCTCACACTCTTTAACCCTCTCACACTTTCTCTCACACTCTCTCCCTCTCTCACACTTTCTCTCACACCATTTCCCGCTCTCACACTTTATCCCACACTCTTTCCCTCTCTCACACTTTCTCTCACAATCTTTCCCTCTTCCACTCCTTCAGTCACTCAGTCGCTCTCTCCTGTACTGATGTCTAAGGTTATGTTAGTATTTTTTCAGAATCCTTCTCACACAATCTGCCTCCCTCATCCACTCACCCGCTCGGTCTCCACTCTCTGCTTCACTTGCTCTCAGACAATCCTCCTCCTTCTCTCGTTTTATCCTTTATTTCTCCACCCACTTTCTGTCCCATTCTATCTCCTCCCCCCCTATTTCTCTCTCAGCCTGTCTTCCATCAGCACATCTCACAGACCAGTTCTCTCTTCCTCCACATCTCACCCCGCCTCTCTCCCAGTTGAAGTGTGTGTATCAGATGTACGGCCGGTGTCAGTTAGAGACGGGGTATTAGTTTTCACAGCTGAATATGTTTTAATGCTGCTCTCTGAGGTGATGAGTTTGTATCTGCTGCAGCCTCTGAGTTTTCTGAGGTTCCAATGATTCTAAATGTTTTCGTAGTTTGAAGGGCTGAATCAGATTTAGATATGGGATCACATACTTTGCGCTTAAATAGTTCCACATTTTGGAGACATTGAAATTTGCGACATATGCTCAAATAGAACCTACTTTAATTAAAGGACGGAATGGTCACAGTTACAGAGGCAGTTGCACCCCAGAGGGCACTGGAACCACACAGAGAAACACACTGACAATTGGAACTGAGTCACTGAATGGTCACAGTTACAGAGGCAGCAACATCCCAGAGTGCAGTGGAACCACCCAGAGAAACACACTGATAATGGGAACTGAATCACTGAATGGTCACAATTACAGAGGCAGCTACATCCTAGGGTGCAGTGGAACCACAAAGAGAAACACACTGACAATTGGAACTGAATCACTGAGTGGTCACAGTTACAGAGGCAGCCACACACCAGAGTGCAGTGGACCAACCCAGAGAAACACACTGATAATTGGAACTGAATCACTGAGTGGTCACAGTTAAAGAGGCAGCTACATCCCAGGGTGCAGTGGAACCACAGAGAGAAACACACTGACAATTGGAACTGAATCACTGAATGGTCACAGTTACTGAGGCAGCTACATCCCAGAGTGCAGTAGAATCACCGAGAGAAACACACTGACAATTGGAACTGAATCACTGAATGGTCATAGTTACAGTGGCAGCTACACCCCACAGTGCAGTATAACCACCGAGAGAAACACACTGACAATTGGAACTGAGTCACTGAATGGTCAGAGTGAAAGAGGCAGCTACACCCCAGAGTGCAGTGGAACCACCGAGAGAAACACACTGACAATTGGAACTGAATCACTGAATGGTCACAGTTACAGTGGCAGCTACACCCCCGAGTGCAGTGGAACCACCCAGAGAAACACATTGACAATTGGAACTGAATCACTGAATGGAGACAGTTTCAGAGGCAGTGACGCCTCAGAGTGCAGTGGAACCTCCTAGAGAAACACATTGACAACTGGAACTGAATCACTGAATGGTCACAGTTACAGAGGCACCTACACCCCCGAGTGCAGTGGAACCACCCAGAGAAACACATTGACAATTGGAACTGAATCAGTGAAAGGCCACAGTTACAGAGGCAGCTACATCCCAGAGTGCAGTGGAACCACCCACCGAAACACACTGACAATTGGAACTGAATAACTGAATGGTCACAGTTACAGAGAGAGCTTCACCCCATAGTGCAGTGGAACCACCCAGAGAAACACATTGACAATTGGAACTGAATCACTGAATGGTCACAGTTACAGAGACAGCTACACTCCAGAGTGCAGTGGGACCACCCAGAGAGAGACACGGACAATTGGAAGTGAATCACTAAATGGTTACAGTTACAGAGGCAGCTACAATCCAGATTGCAGTGGACCCACCCAGAGAAACACACTTACAATTGTGAATGAATCACTGAATGGTCACAGTTATAGAGACAGCTACATCCCAGAGTGCAGTGGACCCACCCAGAGAAACACACTGACAATTGGAACTGTATCACTGAATGGTCACAGTTACAGAGGCACCTACACCGCCGAGTGCGGTGGAACCACCTAGAAAAACACACTGGCAATTGGAACTGAATCACTGAAAGGTCAGAGTAACAGAGGCAGCTGCACCCCAAACTCCAGTTTAACCACACAGAGAAACACACTGACAATTGGAACTGTATCACTGAATGGTCACAGTTACAGAGGCAGCTACATACCAGCGAGCAGTGGAACCACCCAGAGAAACACACTGACAATTGGAACTGAATCTCTGAATGGTCACAGTTACAGAGGCAGCTACATCCAGAGTGCAGTGGAACAACCCAGAGAAACACACTGACAATTGGAACTGAATCACTGAATGGTCACATTACAGAGGTAGCTACATCCCAGAGTGCAGTGAAAACACCCAGAGAAACACACTGACAATTGGAACTGAATCACTGAATGGAGACAGTTACAGAGGCAGCTAAACCCAGAGTGAAGTAGAATGACGGAGAGAAACACACTTACAAGTGGAACTGAATCATTGAATGGTCACAGTTACAGTGGCAGCTGCACCCCAGAGTGCAGTAGATCCACCGAGAGAAACACACTGACAATTGGAAGTGAATCACTGAATGGTCACAGTTACAGAGGCAGCTACACCCCAGAGTACAGTGCATCCTCCGAGAGAAACACACTGACAATTGGAACTGAATCACTGAATGGTCACAGTTACAGAGACAGCTACACCCCAGAGTGCAGTGGAACCACCCAGAGAAACACACGGACAATTGGAAGTGAATCACTGAATGGTCAGAGTTACAGAGGCAGCTACACCTCAGAGTGCAGTAGAATCACCCAGAGCAACACACGGACAATTGGAAGTGAATCACTGAATGGTCACAGTTACAGAGACAGCTACATCCCAGAGTACAGTGGGCCCACCCAGAGAAACACACTGACAATTGGAACTGAATCACTGAATGGTCACAGTTACAGTGGAAGCTACACCCCAGAGTGCAGTATAACCACCGAGAGAAACACACTGACAATTGGAACTGAATCACTGAATGGTCAGAGTTAAAGAGGCAGCTACACCCCAGAGTGCAGTGGAACCACCCAGAGAAACACACTGGCAACTGGAACTGGATCACTGACTGGACACAGTTACAGAGGCACCTACACCTCAGAGTGCAGTAGAATCACCGAGAGAAACACACTGACAATTGGAACTGAATCACTGAATGGTCACAGTTACAGTGGCAGCTACACCCCAGAGTGCAGTATAACCACCGAGAGAAACACACTGACAATTGGAACTGAATCACTGAATGGAGACAGTTACAGATGCAGCGACGCCCTGAGTGCAGTGGAACCACCTAGAGAAACACACTGACAATTGGAACTGAATCACTGAATGGTCACAGTTACAGAGGTAGCTACAACCCAGAGTGCAGTGGAAACACCCAGAAAACACACTGACAATTGGAAGTGAATCACTGAATGGAGACAGTTACAGAGGCAGCTGAACCCCAGAGTGAAGTAGAATGACGGAGAGAAACACACTTACAATTGGAACTGAATCATTGAATGGTCACAGTTCCAGTGGCAGCTACACCCCAGAGTTCAGTAGAACCTCCGAGAAAAACACACTGACAATTGGAACTGAATCACTGAATGGTCACAGTTAGAGTTAGGTCCACTCCAAAGTGCAGTGGAACAACTCAGAGAAATACACTGACAATTGGAAGTGACCACTGAATGGTCACAGTTACAGAGGCAGCTACACCACAGAGTACAGTGCACCCACCCAGAGAAACACACTGACAATTGGAACTGAATCACTGAATGGTCACTGTTACAGAGGCAGCTACATCCCAGAGTGCAGTGGACCCACCCAGAGAAACACACTGACAATTGGAACTGAATCACTGAATGGTCACAGTTACAGAGGCAGCTCCACCCCAGAGTGCTGTGAACCCAGCTAGAGAAACACACTGAGAATTGGAACTGTATCACTGAATGGTCACAGTTACAGAGGCAGCTATAGTGCAGAGTGTAGTGGAACCACCCAGAGAAATACACTGACAATAGCAACTGAATCACTGAATGGAGACAGTTACAGAGGCAACTACACCCCAGAGTGCAGTGGACCAACCCAGAGAAACACACTGACAATTGGAACTGAATCACTGAATGGTCACAGTTACAGTGGCAGCGACATCCCAGAGTGCAGTGGACCCACCCAGAGAAACACATTGACAATTGGAACTGAATCACTGAACGGTCACAGTTACAGAGACAACTACACCCCAGAGTGCAGTGGAACCACCAAGAGAAACACTCGGACAATTGAAAGTGAATCACTGAATGGTTACAGTTACAGAGGCAGCTACATCCCAGAGTGCAGTGGACGCACCCAGAGAAACACACTGACAATTGGAACTGAATAACTGAATGGTCACAGTTACAGAGGCAGTGACACACCAGAGTGCATTGGACACACCCAGAGAACCACACTGACAATTGGAACTGATTCACTGAATGGTCACAGTTACAGAGGCAGCTACACCCCAGAGTGCAGTGGACACACCCAGAGAAATACACTGAGAATTGGAACTGAATCACTGAATGGTCACAGTTACAAAGGCAGCTATACCGCAGAGTGCAGTGGAACCACCCAGAGAAAAACACTGACAATAGCAACTGAATCACTGAATCGAGACAGTTACAGAGGCAGTTTACCCAAGAGTGCAGTTGATTCAACGAGAGAAACACACTGACAATTGGAACTGAATCACTGAATGGGTCTCAGTTACAGTGGCAGCAACATGCCAGAGTGCAGTGCACCCACCCAGAGAAACACATTGACAATTGGAACTGAATCACTGAATGGTCACAGTTACAGGGACAGCTAAACCCCAGAGTGCAGTGGACCCACCTAGAGAAACACACTGACAATTGGAACTGAATCACTGAATGGTCACAGTTACAGACGCAGCGACACACCAGAGTGCATTGGATCCACCCAGAGAAAAACGCTGACAATTGGAACTGAATCACTGAATGGTCACAGTTACAAAGGCACCTATTTCGCACAGTGCAGTGGAACCACCCAGAGAAACACACTGACAATAGCAACTGAATCACTGAATGGAGACAGTTACAGAGGCAGCTAAACCGCAGAGTGCAGTAGATTCACCGAGAGAAACACACTGACAATTGGAACTGAATCACTGAATGGTCACAGTTACAGTGCCAGCTACACCCCAGAGTGCAGTTTAACCACACAGAGAAACACACTGACAATTGGAACTGAAACACTGAATGGTCACAGTTACAGAGGCAGCTAAATACCAGAGAGCAGTGGAACCACAGAGACAAACACACTGACAATTGGAACTGAATCACTGAATGGTCACAGTTACAGAGGCAGCGACACACCAGAGTGCATTGGATCCACCCAGAGAAAAACACTGACAATTGGAACTGAATCACTGAATGGTCACAGTTACAAAGGCAGCTATATCGCACAGTGCAGTGGAATCACCCAGAGAAACACGCTGACAATAGCAACTGAATCACTGAATGGAGACAGTTACAGAGGCAGCTAAACCCCAGAGTGCAGTAGATTCACCGAGAGAAACACACTGACAATTGGAACTAAATCACTGAATGGAGACAGTTACAGAGGCAGCGACGCCCCTGAGTGCAGTGGAACCACCTAGAGAAACACACTGACAATTGGAACTGAATCACTGAATGGTCACAGTTACAGAGGCACCTACAACCCCGAGTGCAGTGGAACCACCCAGAGAAACACACTGATAATGGGAACTGAATCACTGAATGGTCACAGTTACAGAGGCAGCGACATACCAGAGTGCATCGGATCCACCCAGAGAAACACACTGACAATTGGAACTGAAACACTGAATGGTCACAGATACTGAGTCAGCTACACCCCAGATTGCAGTGGAACCACCCAGAGAAACACACTGACAATTGGAACTGAATCACTGAATGGGTCTCAGTTACAGTGGCAGCAACATGCCAGAGTGCAGTGCACCCACCCAGAGAAACACATTGACAATTGGAACTGAATCACTGAATGGTCACAGTTACAGGGACAGCTAAACCCCAGAGTGCAGTGGACCCACCCAGAGAAACACACTGACAATTGGAACTGAATCACTGAATGGTCACAGTTACAGACGCAGCGACACACCAGAGTGCATTGGATCCACCCAGAGAAAAACGCTGACAATTGGAACTGAATCACTGAATGGTCACAGTTACAAAGGCACAGTGCAGTGGAACCACCCAGAGAAACACACTGACAATAGCAACTGAATCACTGAATGGAGACAGTTACAGAGGCAGCTAAACCGCAGAGTGCAGTAGATTCACCGAGAGAAACACACTGACAATTGGAACTGAATCACTGAATGGTCACAGTTACAGTGCCAGCTACACCCCAGAGTGCAGTTTAACCACACAGAGAAACACACTGACAATTGGAACTGAAACACTGAATGGTCACAGTTACAGAGGCAGCTAAATACCAGAGAGCAGTGGAACCACAGAGACAAACACACTGACAATTGGAACTGAATCACTGAATGGTCACAGTTACAGAGGCAGCGACACACCAGAGTGCATTGGATCCACCCAGAGAAAAACACTGACAATTGGAACTGAATCACTGAATGGTCACAGTTACAAAGGCAGCTATATCGCACAGTGCAGTGGAATCACCCAGAGAAACACACTGACAATAGCAACTGAATCACTGAATGGAGACAGTTACAGAGGCAGCTAAACCCCAGAGTGCAGTAGATTCACCGAGAGAAACACACTGACAATTGGAACTAAATCACTGAATGGAGACAGTTACAGAGGCAGCGACGCCCCTGAGTGCAGTGGAACCACCTAGAGAAACACACTGACAATTGGAACTGAATCACTGAATGGTCACAGTTACAGAGGCACCTACAACCCCGAGTGCAGTGGAACCACCCAGAGAAACACACTGATAATCGGAACTGAATCACTGAATGGTCACAGTTACAGAGGCAGCGACATACCAGAGTGCATCGGATCCACCCAGAGAAACACACTGACAATTGGAACTGAAACACTGAATGGTCACAGATACTGAGTCAGCTACACCCCAGATTGCAGTGGAACCACCCAGAGAAACACATTGACAATTGGAACTGAATCAGTGAATGGTCAGAGTTACAGAGGCAGCTACACCTCAGAGTGCAGTAGAATCAACGAGAGAAAATCACTGACAATTGGAAGTGAATCACTGAATCGTCACAGTTACAGTGGCAGCTACACCCCAGAGTGCAGTATAACCACCGAGAGAAACACACTGACAATTGGAATTGAATCACTGAATGGTAAAAGTTAAAGAGGCAGCTACACCCCAGAGTGCAGTGGAACCAACCAGAGAAACACACTGACAATTGGAACTGAATCACTGAATGGTCACAGTTACAGTGGCAGCTACATCCCAGAGTGCAGTGGACCCACCCAGAGAATCACACTGACAATTGGAACTGAATCACTTAATGGAGACAGTTACAGAGGCAGCCACGCCCCAGAGTGCAGTGGAACCACCAAGAGATACACACTGACAAATGGAACTGGATCACTGAATGGACACAGTTACAGAGGTACCTACACCTCAGAGTGCAGTCGAATCACCGAGAGAAAGACACTGACAATTGGAACTGAATCACTGAATGGTCACAGTTACAGTGGCAGCTACACCCCAGAGTGCAGTATAACCACCGAGTGAAACACACTGACAATTGGAACTGAGTAACTGAATGGAGACAGTTACAGAGGCAGCGACGCCCCAGAGTGCAGTGGAACCACCTAGCGAAACACACTGAAAACTGGAACTGAATCACTGAATTGTCACAGTTACAGAGGCACCTACACCCCCGAGTGCAGTGGAACCACCCAGAGAAACACACTGACAATTGTAACTGAATCACTGAATGGTCACAGTTATAGAGGT
Source organism: Scyliorhinus torazame (assembly GCF_047496885.1). Taxonomy (NCBI): domain Eukaryota; kingdom Metazoa; phylum Chordata; class Chondrichthyes; order Carcharhiniformes; family Scyliorhinidae; genus Scyliorhinus; species Scyliorhinus torazame. Next base: position 182,113 of record NW_027307806.1, on the reverse strand, counting down.
AGCTACATCCCAGAGTGCAGTGGAAATACCCAGAGAAACACACTGACAATTGGAAGTGAATCACTGAATGGTCACAGTTACAGAGGCAGCTACACCCCAGAGTGCAGTGGACACACTCTGAGAAAAACACCGAGAATTGGAACTAAATCACTAAATGGTCACAGTTACAAAGGCAGCTATACCGCAGAGTGCAGTGGAACCACCCAGAGAAACACACTGACAATAGCAACAGAATCACTGAAAGGAGACAGTTACAGAAGCAGCTAAACCCAAGAGTGCAGTTGATTCACCGAGAGAAACACACTGACAATTGGAACTGAATCACTGAATGCTCTCAGTTACAGTGGCAGCTACATGCCAGAGTGCAGTGCACCCACCCAGAGAAACACATTGACAATTGGAACTGAATCCCAGAATGGTCACAGATACAGAGACAGCTACACCCCAGAGTGCAGTAGAACCACCCAGAGAAACACACGGAGAATTGGAAGTGAATCACTGAATGATTACAGTTGCAGTGTCATGTACATCCCATAGTGCAGTGGACCCATCCAGAGAAACACACTGATAATTGGAACTGAATCACTGAATGGTCACAGTTACAGAGGCAGCGACTCACCAGAGTGCATTGGATCCACCCAGAGAAAAACACTGACAATAGGAACTGAATCACTGAATGGTCACAGTTACAAAGGCAGCTATATCGCACAGTGCAGTGGAATCACCCAGAGAAACACACTGACAATAGCAACTGAATCACTGAATGGAGACAGTTACAGAGGCAGCTACACCACAGAGTGCAGTAGATTCACCGAGAGAAACACACTGACAATTGGAACTGAATTACTGAATGGTCACAGTTACAGTGCCAGCTACACCCCAGAGTGCAGTGGAACCACACAGAGAAACACACTGACAATTGGAACTGAATCACTGAATGGTCACAGTTACAGTGGCAGCTACATCCCAGAGTGCAGTGGACCCACCCAGATAAACTCACAGACAATTGGAACTGAATCACTGAATGGAGACAGTTACAGAGGCAGCGACGCCCCAGAGTGCAGTGGAACCACCTAGGGAAACACACTGACAACTGGAACCGAATCACTGAATGGACACAGTTACAGAGGCACCTACAACTCAGAGTGCAGTAGAATCACCGAGAGAAAATCACTGACAATTGGAACTGAATCACTGAATGGTCACAGTTACAGTGGCAGCTACACCCCAGAGTGCAGTGGAACCACGCAGAGAAACACACTGACAATTGGAACTGAATCACTGAATGGTCACAGTTACAGAGGTAGGTCCATTCCAAAGTGCAGTTGAACAACTCAGAGAAACACACTGACAATTGGAAGTGAATCACTGAATGGTCACAGTTACAGAGGCAGCTACACCCCAGAGTGCAGTGGACACACCCAGAGAAAAACACTGAGAAGTGGAACTGAATCACTGAATGGTCACAGTTACAGAGACAGCTACACCCCAGAGTGCAGTGGAACAACCCAGAGAAACACACTGACAATAGCAACTGAATCACTGAATGGAGACAGTTACAGAGGCAGCTAAACCCAAGAGTGCAGTTGATTCACCGAGAGAAACACACTGACAATTGGAACTGAATCACTGAATGGTCTCAGGTACAGTGGCAGCTACATGCCAGAGTGCAGTGCACCCACCCAGAGAAACACATTGACAATTGGAACTGAATCACTGAATGGTCAAAGTTACAAAGGCAGCTATATCGCACAGTGCAGTGGAACCACCCAGAGAAACACACTGACAATCGCAACTGAATCACTGAATGGAGACAGTTACAGAGGCAGCTAATCCCCAGAGTGCAGTAGATTCACCGAGAGAAACACACTGACAATTGGAACTGAATCACTGAATGGTCACAGTTACAGTGCCAGCTACACCCCAGAGTGCAGTAGAACCACCGAGATAAACACACTGACAATTGGAACTGAATCACTGAATGGTCAGAGTAACAGAGGCAGCTACACCCCAGAGTGCAGTTTAAGCACACAGAGAAACACACTGACAATTGGAAATGAAACACTGAATGGTCACAGTTACAGAGGCAGCTACAGACCAGAGAGCAGTGGAACCACAGAGACAAACACACTGACAATTGGAACTGAATCACTGAATGGTCTCAGTTAAAGTGGCAGCTACACCCCTGAGTGCAGTATAACCACCGAGAGAAACACGCTGACAATTGGAACTGAATCACTGAATGGTCAGAGTTAAAGATGCAGCTACACCCCAGAGTGCAGTGGAACCACACAGAGAAACACACTGACAATTGGAACTGAATCACTGAATGGTCACAGTTACAGTGGCAGCTACATCCCAGAGTGCAGTGGAACCACCCAGAGAAACACACTGACAATTGGAACTGGGTAACTGAATGGAGACAGTTACAGAGGCAGCGACGCCTCAGAGTGCAGTGGAACCACCTAGAGAAACACACTGACAACTGGAACTGAATCACTGAATTGTCACAGTTACAGAGGCACCTACACCCCCGAGTGCAGTGGAACCACCCAGAGAAACACACTGACAATTGTAACTGAATCACTGAATGGTCACAGTTATAGAGGTAGCTACATCCCAGAGTGCAGTGGAAATACCCAGAGAAACACACTGACAATTGGAAGTGAATCACTGAATGGTCACAGTTACAGAGGCAGCTACACCCCAGAGTGCAGTGGTCACACTCTGAGAAAAACACCGAGAATTGGAACTGAATCACTAAATGGTCACAGTTACAAAGGCAGCTATACCGCAGAGTGCAGTGGAACCACCCAGAGAAACACACTGACAATAGCAACAGAATCACTGAAAGGAGACAGTTACAGAAGCAGCTAAACCCAAGAGTGCAGTTGATTCACCGAGAGAAACACACTGACAATTGGAACTGAATCACTGAATGGTCTCAGTTACAGTGGCAGCTACATGCCAGAGTGCAGTGCACCCACCCAGAGAAACACATTGACAATTGGAACTTAATCACTGAATGGTCACAGTTACAAAGGCAGCTATACCGCAGAGTGCAGTGGAACCACCCAGAGAAACACACTGACAATAGCAACAGAATCACTGAAAGGAGACAGTTACAGAAGCAGCTAAACCCAAGAGTGCAGTTGATTCACAGAGAGAAACACACTGACAATTGGAACTGAATCACTGAATGGTCTCAGTTACAGTGGCAGCTACATGCCAGAGTGCAGTGCACCCACCCAGAGAAACACATTGACAATTGGAACTGAATCACTGAATGGTCACAGTTACAAAGGCAGCTATATCGCACAGTGCAGTGGAACCACCCAGAGAAACACACTGACAATTGGAACTGAATCACTGAATGATCACAGTTACAGTGCCAGCTACACCCCAGAGTGCAGTATAACCACCGAGAGAAACACGCTGACAATTGGAACTGAATCACTGAATGGTCACAGTTCCAGTGGCAGCTACATCCCAGAGTGCAGTGTAACCAACCAGAGAAACACACTGACAACTGGAACTGAATCACTGAATGGTCACAGTTACAGAGGCACCTACAACCCCGTGTGCAGTGGAACCACCCAGAGAAACACACTGATAATCGGAACTGAATCACTGAATGGTCACAGTTACAGAGGCAGCGACATACCAGAGTGCATTGGATCCACCCAGAGAAACACACTGACAATTGGAACTGAAACACTGAATGGTCACAGTTACTGAGTCAGCTACACCCCAGATTGCAGTGTAACCACCAAGAGAAACACATTGACAATTTGAACTGAATCACTGAATGGTCAGGGTTACAGAGGCAGCTACACCTCAGAGTGCAGTAGAATCACCTGAGAGAAAATCACTGACAATTGGAACTGAATCACTGAATGGTCACAGTTACAGTGGCAGCTACACCCCAGAGTGCAGTATAACCACCGAGAGAAACACACTGACAATTGGAATTGAATCACTGAATGTTCAAAGTTAAAGAGGCAGCTACACCCCAGAGTGCAGTGGAACCACACAGAGAAACACACTGACAATTGGAACTGAATCACTGAATGGTCACAGTTACAGTGGCAGCTACATCCCAGAGTGCAGTGGACCCACCCAGAGAAACACACTGACAATTGGAACTGAATCACTTAATGGAGACAGTTACAGAGGCAGCCACGCCCCAGAGTGCAGTGGAACCACCTAGAGATACACACTGACAACTGGAACTGGATCACTGAATGGACACAGTTACAGAGGCACCTACACCTCAGAGTGCAGTAGAATCACCAAGAGAAACACACTGACAATTGGAACTGAATCACTGAATGGTCACAGTTACAGTGGCAGCTACACCCCAGAGTGCAGTATAACCACCGAGAGAAACACACTGACAATTGGAACTGAATCACTGAATGGTCAGAGTTAAAGAGGCAGCTACACCCCAGAGTGCAGTGGAACCACACAGAGAAACACACTGACAATTGGAACTGAATCACTGAATGGTCACAGTTACAGTGGCAGCTACATCTAAGAGTGCAGTGGACCCACCCAGAGAAACACACTGACAATTGGAACTGAGCAACTGAATGGAGACAGTTACAGAGGCAGCGACGCCCCAGAGTGCAGTGGAACCACCTAGAGAAACACACTGAAAACTGGAACTGAATCACTGAATTGTCACAGTTACAGAGGCACCTACACCCCCGAGTGCAGTGGAACCACCCAGAGAAACACACTGACAATTGTAACTGAATCACTGAATGGTCACAGTTATAGAGGCAGCGACACCCCAGAGAGCAGTGGTACCACACAGAGAAAAACACTGACAATTGGAACTGAATCACTGAATGGACACAGTTACAGAGGTAGCTACATCCCAGAGTGCAGTGGAAATACCCAGAGAAACACACTGACATTTGGAACTGAATCACTGAATGGAGACAGTTACAGAGGCAGCTAAACCCCAGGGTGAAGTAGAATGATGGAGAGAAACACACTTACAATTGGAACTGAATCATTGAATGGTCACAGTTCCAGTGGCAGATACACCCCAGAGTGCAGTAGAACCTCCGAGAGAAACACACTGACAATTGCAACTGAATCACTGAATGGTCACAGTTACAGAGGTAGGTTCATTCCAAAGTGCAGTGGTACCACTCAGAGAAACACACTGACAATTGGAAGTGAATCACTGAATGGTCACAGTTACAGAGGCAGCTACACCCCAGAGTGCAGTGGACACAGTCAGAGAAAAACACCGAGAATTGGAACTAAATCACTGAATGGTCACAGTTACAAAGGCAGCTATACCGCAGAGTGCAGTGGAACCACCCAGAGAAACACACTGACAATAGCAACAGAATCACTGAAAGGAGACAGTTACAGAGGCAGCTAAACCCAAGAGTGCAGTTGATTCACCGAGAGAAACACACTGACAATTGGAACTGAATCACTGAATGGTCTCAGTTACAGTGGCAGCTACATGCCAGAGTGCAGTGCACCCACCCAGAGAAACACATTGACAATTGGAACTGAATAACTGAATGGTCACAGATACAGAGACAGCTACACCCCAGAGTGCAGTAGAACCACCCAGAGAAACACACGGTTAATTGGAACTAAATCACTGAATGGTCACAGTTACAAAGGCAGCTATACCGCAGAGTGCAGTGGAACCACCCAGAGAAACACACTGACAATAGCAGCAGAATCACTGAAAGGAGACAGTTACAGAGGCAGCTAAACCCAAGAGTGCAGTTGATTCACCGAGAGAAACACACTGACAATTGGAACTGAATCAATGAATGGTCTCAGTTACAGTGGCAGCTACATGCCAGAGTGCAGTGCACCCACCCAGAGAAACACATTGACAATTGGAACTGAATAACTGAATGGTCACATACAGAGACAGCTACACCCCAGAGTGCAGTAGAACCACCCAGCGAAACACACGGTTAATTGGAACTGAATCACTGAATGGTCACAGTTACAGAGGCAGCGACACACCAGAGTGCATTGGATCCACCCAGAGAAAAACACTGACAATTGGAACTGAATCACTGAATGGTCACAGTTACAAAGGCAGCTATATTGCACAGTGCAGTGGAATCACCCAGAGAAACACACTGACAATAGCAACTGAATCACTGAATGGAGACAGTTACAGAGGCAGCTAAACCCCAGAGTGCAGTAGATTCACCGAGAGAAACACACTGACAATTGGAACTGAATCACTGAATGGTCACAGTTACAGTGCCAGCTACACCCCAGAGTGCAGTGGAACCACACAGAGAAACACACTGACAATTGGAACTGAATCACTGAATGGTCACAGTTACAGAGGTAGGTCCATTCCAAAGTGAAGTTGAACAACTCAGAGAAACACACTGACAATTGGAAGTGAATCACTGAATGGTCACAGTTACAGAGGCAGCTGCACCCCAGAGTGCTGTGGACACACTCAGAGAAAAACACTGAGAAGTGGAACTGAATCACTGAATGGTCACAGTTACAAAGGCAGCTATACCACAGAGTGCAGTGGAAGCACCCAGAGAAACACACTGACAATAGCAACTGAATCACTGAATGGAGACAGTTACAGAGGCAGCTAAACCCAAGAGTGCAGTTATACCACAGAGTGCAGTGCACCCACGCAGAGAAACACATTGACAATTGGAACTGAATCACTGAATGGTCACAGTTACAGAGGCAGCGACACACCAGAGTGCATTGGATCCACCCAGAGAAAAACACTGACAATTGGAACTGAATCACTGAATGGTCACAGTTACAAAGGCAGCTATATCGCACAGTGCAGTGGAACCACCCAGAGAAACACACTGACAATAGCAACTGAATCACTGAATGGAGACAGTTACAGAGGCAGCTAAACCCCAGAGTGCAGTAGATTCACCGAGAGAAACACACTGACAATTGGAACTGAATCACTGAATGGTCACAGTTACAGTGCCAGCTACACCCCAGAGTGCAGTAGAACCACGGAGAGAAACACACTGACAATTGGAACTGAATCACTGAATGGTCAGAGTAACAGAGGCAGCAACACCCGAGAGTGCAGTTTAACCACACAGAGAAACACACTGACAATTGGAACTGAATCACTGAATGGTCACAGTTACAGAGGCAGCTACATACCAGAGAGCAGTGGAACAACAGAGAGAAACACACTGACAATTGGAACTGAATCACTGAACGGTCACAGTTACAGAGACAGCTAAACCCCAGAGTGCAGTGGAACCACCAAGAGAAACACACTGACAATTGGAACTGAATCACTAAATGGTCACAGTTACAGTGGCAGCTACAGCCCAGAGTGCAATAGAACCACCGAGAGAAACACACTGACAATTGGAATTGAATCACTGAATGGACAGAGTAACAGAGGCAGCTACACCCCAGAGTGCAGTTTAACCACACAGAGAAACACACTGACAATTGGAACTGAATCACTGAATGGTCACAGTTACAGAGGCAGCTACATACCAGAGGGCAGTGGAACCACAGAGAGAAACAAACTGACAATTGGAACTGAATCACTGAATGGTCACAGCTACAGTGGCAGCTACACCCCAGAGTGCAGTATAACCACCGAGATAAACACACTGACAATTGGAACTGAATCACTGAATGGTCAGAGTTAAAGAGGCAGCTACACTCCAGAGTGCAGTGGAACCACACAGAGAAACACACTGACAATTGGAACTGAATCACTGAATGGTCACAGTTACAGTGGCAGCTACATCACAGAGTGCAGTGGAACCACCGAGAGAAACACACTGACAATTGGAACTGAATCACTGAATGGAGACAGTTACAGAGGCAGCTACATCCCAGAGTGCTGTAGAATCATCGAGAGAAACACACAGACAATTGGAACTGAATCACTGAATGGTCATAGTTACATAGGCAGCAAAACCCCAGAGTGCAGTGGACGCACCCAGAGAAACACACTGACAATTGGAACTGAATCACTGAATGGAGACAGTGACAGAGGCAGCGACGCCCCAGAGTGCAGTGGAACCACCTCGAGAAACACACTGACAACTCGAACTGGATCACTGAATGGACACAGTTACAGAGGCACCTACACCTCAGAGTGCAGTAGAATCACCGAGAGAAACACACTGACAATTGGAACTGAATCACTGAATGGTCACAGTTAAAGAGGCAGCTACACCCCAGAGTGCAGTGGACCCACCCAGAGAAACTCACTGAGAATTGGAACTGAATAATTGAATGTTCACAGTTACAGAGGAAGCTACATCCCAGAGAGCAGTGGAATCACCCAGAGAAACACACTGATAATTGGAACTGAATCACTGAATGGTCACAGTTACAGAGGTAGGTCCATTCCAAAGTGCAGTGGAACCACTCAGAGGAACACACTGACAATTGGAAGTGAATCACTGAATGGTCACAGTTACAGAGGCAGCTCCACCCCAGAGTGCAGTGAACACTCCCAGAGAAACACACTGAGAATTGGAACTGTATCACTGAATGGTCAGAGTTAAAGAGGCAGCTACACCCCAGAGTGCAGTGGAACCACACAGAGAAACACACTGACAATTGGAACTGAATCACTGAATGGTCACAGTTACAGTGGCAGCTACATCCCAGAGTGCAGTGGACCCACCCAGAGAAAAACACTGACAATTGGAACTGAATCACTGAATGGAGACAGTTACAGAGGCAGCGACGCCCCAGAGTGCAGTGAACCACCTAGAGAAACACACTGACAACTGGAACTGAATCACTGAATGGTCACAATTACAGAGGCACCTACACCCCCGAGTGCAGTGGAACCACCCAGAGAAACACACTGACAATTGGAACTGAATCACTGAATGGTCACAGTTATAGAGGCAGCGACATACCAGCGTGTATTGGATCCACCCAGAGAAACACACTGACAATTTGAACTGAAACACTGAATGTTCACAGTTACTGAGTCAGCTACACCCCAGATTGCAGTGGAACCACCCAGAGAAACACATTGACAATTGGAACTGAATCACTGAATGGTCTGAGTTACAGAGCAGCAACACCTCAGAATGCAGTAGAATCACCGAGAGAAACACACAGACAATTGGAACTGAATCACTGAATGGTCACAGTTACAGTGGCAGCTACACCCCAGAGTGCAGTATAACCACCGAGAGAAACACACTGACAATTGGAACTGAATCACTGAATGGTCAGAGTTAAAGAGGCAGCTAAACCCCAGAGTCCAGTGGAACCACACAGAGAAACACACTGACAATTGGAACTGAATCATTGAATGGTCACAGTTACAGTGGCAGCTACATCCCAGAGTGCAGTGGACCCATCCAGAGAAACACACTGACAATTGGAACTGAATCACTGAATGGAGACAGTTACAGAGGCATCGACGCCCCCAGAGTGCAGTGGAACCACCTCGAGAAACACACTGACAACTGGAACTGGATCACTGAATGGTCACAGTTACAGAGGTTGCTACATCCCAGAGTGCAGTGGAAACACCCAGAGAAACACACTGACAATTGGAACTGAATCACTGAATGGAGAATGTTACAGAGGCAGCTAAACCCCAGAGTGAAGTAGAATGACGGAGAGAAACACACTTACAATTGGAACTGAATCATTGAATGGTCACAGTTCCAGAGGCAGCAACACCCCAGAGTGCAGTGGACGCACCCAGAGAAAGACACTGACAATTGGAACAGAATCACTGAATGGAGACAGTTACAGAGGCAGCGACGCCCCAGAGCGCAGTGGAACCACATAGAAAAACACACTGACAACTGGAACTGGATCACTGAATGCACACAGTTACAGAGGCACCTACACCTCAGAGTGCAGTAGAATCACCGAGAGAAACACACTGACAATTGGAACTGAATCACTGAATGGTCACAGTTACAGTGGCAGCTACACCCCAGAGTGCAGTATAACCACCGAGAGAAACACACTGACACTTGGAACTGAATCACTGAATGGTCAGAGTTAAAGAGGCAGCTACACCCCAGAGTGCAGTGGAACCACACAGAGAAACACACTGACAATTGGAACTGAATCACTGAATGGTCACAGTTACAGTGGCAGCTACATCCTAGAGTGCAGTGGACCCACCAAGAGAAACACACTGACAATTGGAACTGAATCACTGAATGGAGCAGTTACAGAGGCAGCGACGCCCCAGAGGGCAGTGGAACCACCTAGAGAAACACACTGACAACTGGAACTGATTCACTGAATGGTCACAGTTACAGAGGCACCTACACCCCCGAGTGCAGTGGAACCACCCAGAGAAACACACTGACAATTGGAACTGAATCACTGAATGGTCACAGTTCCAGAGGCAGCGACATACCAGCGTGCATTGGATCCACCCATAGAAACACACTGACAATTGGAACAGAATCACTGCATGGTTACAGTTACAGAGGCAGCTACATCCCAGAGTGCAGTGGACCCAACCAGAGAAACACACTGACAATTGGAACTGAATCACTGAATGGTCACATTTACTGAGGCAGCTACATCACAGAGTGCAGTAGAACCTCCCAGAGAAACACACGGACAATTGGAAGTGAATCACTGCATGGTTACAGTTACAGAGGCAGCTACATCCCAGAGTGCATTGGACCCAACCAGAGAAACACACTGACAATTGGAACTGAATCACTGAATGGTCACAGTTACAGAGGCAGCGACACCCAAGAGTGCAGTGAACCCACCCAGAGTAACACACAGACAATATGAGCTGATTCACTGAATGGTCACAGTTGCAGAGGCAGCTACACCCCAGAGTCCAGTGGAACCAACCAGAGAAACACACTGACAATTGGAACAGAATCACTGCATGGTTACAGTTACAGAGGCAGCTACATCCCAGAGTGCAGTGGACCCAACCAGAGAAACACACTGACAATTGGAACTGAATCACTGAATGGTCACATTTACTGAGGCAGCTACATCACAGAGTGCAGTAGAACCTCCCAGAGAAACACACGGACAATTGGAACTGAATCACTGAATGGTCACAGTTACAGTGGCAGCTACATCCCAGAGTGCAGTGGACCCACCCAGAGAAACACACTGACAATTGGAACTGAATCACTTAATGGAGACAGTTACAGAGGCAGCCACGCCCCAGAGTGCAGTGGAACCACCTAGAGATACACACTGACAACTGGAACTGGATCACTGAATGGACACAGTTACAGAGGCACCTACACCTCAGAGTGCAGTAGAATCACCAAGAGAAACACACTGACAATTGGAACTGAATCACTGAATGGTCACAGTTACAGTGGCAGCTACACCCCAGAGTGCAGTATAACCACCGAGAGAAACACACTGACAATTGGAACTGAATCACTGAATGGTCAGAGTTAAAGAGGCAGCTACACCCCAGAGTGCAGTGGAACCACACAGAGAAACACACTGACAATTGGAACTGAATCACTGAATGGTCACAGTTACAGTGGCAGCTACATCTAAGAGTGCAGTGGACCCACCCAGAGAAACACACTGACAATTGGAACTGAGCAACTGAATGGAGACAGTTACAGAGGCAGCGACGCCCCAGAGTGCAGTGGAACCACCTAGAGAAACACACTGAAAACTGGAACTGAATCACTGAATTGTCACAGTTACAGAGGCACCTACACCCCCGAGTGCAGTGGAACCACCCAGAGAAACACACTGACAATTGTAACTGAATCACTGAATGGTCACAGTTATAGAGGCAGCGACACCCCAGAGAGCAGTGGTACCACACAGAGAAAAACACTGACAATTGGAACTGAATCACTGAATGGACACAGTTACAGAGGTAGCTACATCCCAGAGTGCAGTGGAAATACCCAGAGAAACACACTGACATTTGGAACTGAATCACTGAATGGAGACAGTTACAGAGGCAGCTAAACCCCAGGGTGAAGTAGAATGATGGAGAGAAACACACTTACAATTGGAACTGAATCATTGAATGGTCACAGTTCCAGTGGCAGATACACCCCAGAGTGCAGTAGAACCTCCGAGAGAAACACACTGACAATTGCAACTGAATCACTGAATGGTCACAGTTACAGAGGTAGGTTCATTCCAAAGTGCAGTGGTACCACTCAGAGAAACACACTGACAATTGGAAGTGAATCACTGAATGGTCACAGTTACAGAGGCAGCTACACCCCAGAGTGCAGTGGACACAGTCAGAGAAAAACACCGAGAATTGGAACTAAATCACTGAATGGTCACAGTTACAAAGGCAGCTATACCGCAGAGTGCAGTGGAACCACCCAGAGAAACACACTGACAATAGCAACAGAATCACTGAAAGGAGACAGTTACAGAGGCAGCTAAACCCAAGAGTGCAGTTGATTCACCGAGAGAAACACACTGACAATTGGAACTGAATCACTGAATGGTCTCAGTTACAGTGGCAGCTACATGCCAGAGTGCAGTGCACCCACCCAGAGAAACACATTGACAATTGGAACTGAATAACTGAATGGTCACAGATACAGAGACAGCTACACCCCAGAGTGCAGTAGAACCACCCAGAGAAACACACGGTTAATTGGAACTAAATCACTGAATGGTCACAGTTACAAAGGCAGCTATACCGCAGAGTGCAGTGGAACCACCCAGAGAAACACACTGACAATAGCAGCAGAATCACTGAAAGGAGACAGTTACAGAGGCAGCTAAACCCAAGAGTGCAGTTGATTCACCGAGAGAAACACACTGACAATTGGAACTGAATCAATGAATGGTCTCAGTTACAGTGGCAGCTACATGCCAGAGTGCAGTGCACCCACCCAGAGAAACACATTGACAATTGGAACTGAATAACTGAATGGTCACATACAGAGACAGCTACACCCCAGAGTGCAGTAGAACCACCCAGCGAAACACACGGTTAATTGGAACTGAATCACTGAATGGTCACAGTTACAGAGGCAGCGACACACCAGAGTGCATTGGATCCACCCAGAGAAAAACACTGACAATTGGAACTGAATCACTGAATGGTCACAGTTACAAAGGCAGCTATATTGCACAGTGCAGTGGAATCACCCAGAGAAACACACTGACAATAGCAACTGAATCACTGAATGGAGACAGTTACAGAGGCAGCTAAACCCCAGAGTGCAGTAGATTCACCGAGAGAAACACACTGACAATTGGAACTGAATCACTGAATGGTCACAGTTACAGTGCCAGCTACACCCCAGAGTGCAGTGGAACCACACAGAGAAACACACTGACAATTGGAACTGAATCACTGAATGGTCACAGTTACAGAGGTAGGTCCATTCCAAAGTGAAGTTGAACAACTCAGAGAAACACACTGACAATTGGAAGTGAATCACTGAATGGTCACAGTTACAGAGGCAGCTGCACCCCAGAGTGCTGTGGACACACTCAGAGAAAAACACTGAGAAGTGGAACTGAATCACTGAATGGTCACAGTTACAAAGGCAGCTATACCACAGAGTGCAGTGGAAGCACCCAGAGAAACACACTGACAATAGCAACTGAATCACTGAATGGAGACAGTTACAGAGGCAGCTAAACCCAAGAGTGCAGTTATACCACAGAGTGCAGTGCACCCACGCAGAGAAACACATTGACAATTGGAACTGAATCACTGAATGGTCACAGTTACAGAGGCAGCGACACACCAGAGTGCATTGGATCCACCCAGAGAAAAACACTGACAATTGGAACTGAATCACTGAATGGTCACAGTTACAAAGGCAGCTATATCGCACAGTGCAGTGGAACCACCCAGAGAAACACACTGACAATAGCAACTGAATCACTGAATGGAGACAGTTACAGAGGCAGCTAAACCCCAGAGTGCAGTAGATTCACCGAGAGAAACACACTGACAATTGGAACTGAATCACTGAATGGTCACAGTTACAGTGCCAGCTACACCCCAGAGTGCAGTAGAACCACGGAGAGAAACACACTGACAATTGGAACTGAATCACTGAATGGTCAGAGTAACAGAGGCAGCAACACCCGAGAGTGCAGTTTAACCACACAGAGAAACACACTGACAATTGGAACTGAATCACTGAATGGTCACAGTTACAGAGGCAGCTACATACCAGAGAGCAGTGGAACAACAGAGAGAAACACACTGACAATTGGAACTGAATCACTGAACGGTCACAGTTACAGAGACAGCTAAACCCCAGAGTGCAGTGGAACCACCAAGAGAAACACACTGACAATTGGAACTGAATCACTAAATGGTCACAGTTACAGTGGCAGCTACAGCCCAGAGTGCAATAGAACCACCGAGAGAAACACACTGACAATTGGAATTGAATCACTGAATGGACAGAGTAACAGAGGCAGCTACACCCCAGAGTGCAGTTTAACCACACAGAGAAACACACTGACAATTGGAACTGAATCACTGAATGGTCACAGTTACAGAGGCAGCTACATACCAGAGGGCAGTGGAACCACAGAGAGAAACAAACTGACAATTGGAACTGAATCACTGAATGGTCACAGCTACAGTGGCAGCTACACCCCAGAGTGCAGTATAACCACCGAGATAAACACACTGACAATTGGAACTGAATCACTGAATGGTCAGAGTTAAAGAGGCAGCTACACTCCAGAGTGCAGTGGAACCACACAGAGAAACACACTGACAATTGGAACTGAATCACTGAATGGTCACAGTTACAGTGGCAGCTACATCACAGAGTGCAGTGGAACCACCGAGAGAAACACACTGACAATTGGAACTGAATCACTGAATGGAGACAGTTACAGAGGCAGCTACATCCCAGAGTGCTGTAGAATCATCGAGAGAAACACACAGACAATTGGAACTGAATCACTGAATGGTCATAGTTACATAGGCAGCAAAACCCCAGAGTGCAGTGGACGCACCCAGAGAAACACACTGACAATTGGAACTGAATCACTGAATGGAGACAGTGACAGAGGCAGCGACGCCCCAGAGTGCAGTGGAACCACCTCGAGAAACACACTGACAACTCGAACTGGATCACTGAATGGACACAGTTACAGAGGCACCTACACCTCAGAGTGCAGTAGAATCACCGAGAGAAACACACTGACAATTGGAACTGAATCACTGAATGGTCACAGTTAAAGAGGCAGCTACACCCCAGAGTGCAGTGGACCCACCCAGAGAAACTCACTGAGAATTGGAACTGAATAATTGAATGTTCACAGTTACAGAGGAAGCTACATCCCAGAGAGCAGTGGAATCACCCAGAGAAACACACTGATAATTGGAACTGAATCACTGAATGGTCACAGTTACAGAGGTAGGTCCATTCCAAAGTGCAGTGGAACCACTCAGAGGAACACACTGACAATTGGAAGTGAATCACTGAATGGTCACAGTTACAGAGGCAGCTCCACCCCAGAGTGCAGTGAACACTCCCAGAGAAACACACTGAGAATTGGAACTGTATCACTGAATGGTCAGAGTTAAAGAGGCAGCTACACCCCAGAGTGCAGTGGAACCACACAGAGAAACACACTGACAATTGGAACTGAATCACTGAATGGTCACAGTTACAGTGGCAGCTACATCCCAGAGTGCAGTGGACCCACCCAGAGAAAAACACTGACAATTGGAACTGAATCACTGAATGGAGACAGTTACAGAGGCAGCGACGCCCCAGAGTGCAGTGAACCACCTAGAGAAACACACTGACAACTGGAACTGAATCACTGAATGGTCACAATTACAGAGGCACCTACACCCCCGAGTGCAGTGGAACCACCCAGAGAAACACACTGACAATTGGAACTGAATCACTGAATGGTCACAGTTATAGAGGCAGCGACATACCAGCGTGTATTGGATCCACCCAGAGAAACACACTGACAATTTGAACTGAAACACTGAATGTTCACAGTTACTGAGTCAGCTACACCCCAGATTGCAGTGGAACCACCCAGAGAAACACATTGACAATTGGAACTGAATCACTGAATGGTCTGAGTTACAGAGCAGCAACACCTCAGAATGCAGTAGAATCACCGAGAGAAACACACAGACAATTGGAACTGAATCACTGAATGGTCACAGTTACAGTGGCAGCTACACCCCAGAGTGCAGTATAACCACCGAGAGAAACACACTGACAATTGGAACTGAATCACTGAATGGTCAGAGTTAAAGAGGCAGCTAAACCCCAGAGTCCAGTGGAACCACACAGAGAAACACACTGACAATTGGAACTGAATCATTGAATGGTCACAGTTACAGTGGCAGCTACATCCCAGAGTGCAGTGGACCCATCCAGAGAAACACACTGACAATTGGAACTGAATCACTGAATGGAGACAGTTACAGAGGCATCGACGCCCCCAGAGTGCAGTGGAACCACCTCGAGAAACACACTGACAACTGGAACTGGATCACTGAATGGTCACAGTTACAGAGGTTGCTACATCCCAGAGTGCAGTGGAAACACCCAGAGAAACACACTGACAATTGGAACTGAATCACTGAATGGAGAATGTTACAGAGGCAGCTAAACCCCAGAGTGAAGTAGAATGACGGAGAGAAACACACTTACAATTGGAACTGAATCATTGAATGGTCACAGTTCCAGAGGCAGCAACACCCCAGAGTGCAGTGGACGCACCCAGAGAAAGACACTGACAATTGGAACAGAATCACTGAATGGAGACAGTTACAGAGGCAGCGACGCCCCAGAGCGCAGTGGAACCACATAGAAAAACACACTGACAACTGGAACTGGATCACTGAATGCACACAGTTACAGAGGCACCTACACCTCAGAGTGCAGTAGAATCACCGAGAGAAACACACTGACAATTGGAACTGAATCACTGAATGGTCACAGTTACAGTGGCAGCTACACCCCAGAGTGCAGTATAACCACCGAGAGAAACACACTGACACTTGGAACTGAATCACTGAATGGTCAGAGTTAAAGAGGCAGCTACACCCCAGAGTGCAGTGGAACCACACAGAGAAACACACTGACAATTGGAACTGAATCACTGAATGGTCACAGTTACAGTGGCAGCTACATCCTAGAGTGCAGTGGACCCACCCAGAGAAACACACTGACAATTGGAACTGAATCACTGAATGGAGCAGTTACAGAGGCAGCGACGCCCCAGAGGGCAGTGGAACCACCTAGAGAAACACACTGACAACTGGAACTGATTCACTGAATGGTCACAGTTACAGAGGCACCTACACCCCCGAGTGCAGTGGAACCACCCAGAGAAACACACTGACAATTGGAACTGAATCACTGAATGGTCACAGTTCCAGAGGCAGCGACATACCAGCGTGCATTGGATCCACCCATAGAAACACACTGACAATTGGAACAGAATCACTGCATGGTTACAGTTACAGAGGCAGCTACATCCCAGAGTGCAGTGGACCCAACCAGAGAAACACACTGACAATTGGAACTGAATCACTGAATGGTCACATTTACTGAGGCAGCTACATCACAGAGTGCAGTAGAACCTCCCAGAGAAACACACGGACAATTGGAAGTGAATCACTGCATGGTTACAGTTACAGAGGCAGCTACATCCCAGAGTGCATTGGACCCAACCAGAGAAACACACTGACAATTGGAACTGAATCACTGAATGGTCACAGTTACAGAGGCAGCGACACCCAAGAGTGCAGTGAACCCACCCAGAGTAACACACAGACAATATGAGCTGATTCACTGAATGGTCACAGTTGCAGAGGCAGCTACACCCCAGAGTCCAGTGGAACCAACCAGAGAAACACACAGATAATTGGAACTGAATCACTGAATGGTCACAATTACAGAGGCAGCTACGCACCAGAGAGCAGTGTGCCCACCCAGAGAAACACACTGACAATTGAAACTCAATCACTGAATGGCCACATTTAAAGAGGCAGCTACATCCCAGAGTGCAGTGGAACCACCCAGAGAAACACACTGACAATTGGTACTGAATCACTGAATGGTCACAGTTACAGAGGCAGCTGCACCCAAGAGTGCAGTGGAACCACCCAGAGAAACACATTGACAATAGCAACTGAATCACTGAATGGTCACAGTTACAGAGGCAGCTACATACAAGAGAGCAGTGTAAACACCCAAAGAAACACACTGACAATTGGAACTGAATCAGTGAATGGTCACAGTTACAGAGGCAGCTACATACAAGAGAGTAGTGGAACCACCAAGAGATACACACTGACAATTGAAACTGAATCACTGAATCGTCACAGTTACAGAGGCAGCTACACCCCAGAGAGCAGTGGACCCACGAGAGAAACAAACTGACAATTGGAACTGAATCACTGAATGGTCATAGTTACAGAGACAGCTACACGCCAGAGTGCAGTGGAACCACCCAGAGAAACACACTGACAATTTGAACTGAATCACAGAATGTTCACAGTTACAGAGGCAGCTGCACACCAGCGAGCAGTGGAACCACCCAGAGAAACACACTGACAATTGGAACTGAATCGCTGAATGGTCACAGTTACAGAGGCAGCTACAGCCCAGAGAGCAGTGGAAACATCCATAGAAACACACATAGAAACACACTGAAAGTTTGAACTGAATCACTGAATGATCACAGTTACAGAGGCAGCTAAACGCCAGTGTGCAGTAAAATCACCTAAAGAAATGCACTGACAATTGGAACTGAATCACTGAATGGTCACAGTTACAGAGACAGCTACATCCCAGAGTGCAGAGGAACCACCCAGAGAAACACACTGACAATTGGAACTGAATCACTGAATGGTCACAGTTCCAGTGGCAACTACATACCAGGGTGCAATGGAAACACTCAGGGAAACACACAGACAATATGAGCTGATTCACTGAATGGTCAGAGTAACAGAGGCAGCTACACCCCAGAGTGCAGTTTAACCACACAGAGAAACACACTGACAATTGGAACTGAATCACTGAATGGTCACAGTTACAGAGGCAGCTACATACCAGAGAGCAGCGGAACCACAGAGAGAAACACACTGACAATTGGAACTGAATCACTGAATGGTCACAGTTACTGAGGCAGCTACATCACAGAGTGCAGTGGAACCATGCAGAGAAAACACACTGACAATTGGAAATGAATCACTGAATGGTCACAGCTACAGTGGCACTTACACCCCAGAGTGCAGTGGAACCACAGAGAGAAACACACTGACAATTGGAACTGAATCACTGAATGGTCACAGTTACAGAGGCAGCAACACGCCAGGGTGCAGTAGAATCACCCAGAGAAATGCACTGACAATTGGAACTGAATCACTGAATGGTCACAGATACAGAGGCAGCTACACCCCAGAGTTCAGTGGACCCACCCAGAGAAACACATTGACAATTGGAACTGAATCACTGAATGGTCAGTTACATAGACAGCTACACCCCAGAATGCAGTGAAACTACCCAGAGAAACACACGGACAATTGGAAGTGAATCACTGAATGGTTACAGTTACAGAGGCAGCTACATCCCAGAGTGCAGTGGACCCACCCAGGGAAACACACTGACAATTGGAACTGAATCACTGAATGGTCACATTTACAAAGGCAGCGACACACCAGAGGGCATTGGATCCACCCAGAGAAACACACTGACAATTGGAACTGAATCACTGAATGCTCACAGTTACTAAGGCAGCTATACCGCTGAGTGCAGTGGAACCACACAGAGAAACACACTGACAATTGGAACTGAATCACTGAATGGTCACAGTTACAGAGGCAGCTACATACCAGAGGGCAGTGGAACCACAGAGAAAAACAAACTGACAATTGGAACTGAATCACTGAATGGTCACAGTTACTGAGGCAGCTACATCCCAGAGTGCAGTGGAACCACCCAGAGAAACACACTGACAATTGGAACTGAATCACTGAATGGTCACAGTTACAGAGGCAGCGACATACCAGAGTGCATTGGATCCACCCAGAGAAACACACTGACAATTGGAACTGAAACACTGAATGGTCACAGTTACAGAGACAGCTACACCACAGATTGCAGTGGAACCACCCAGAGAAACACATTGACAATTGGAACTGAATCACTGAATGGTCAGAGTTACAGAGGCAGCTACACCTCAGAGTGCAGTAGAATCACAGAGAGAAACACACTGAAATTGGAATTGAATCACTGAATGGTCACAGCTACAGTGGCAGCTACACCCCAGAGTGCAGTATAACCACCGAGATAAACACACTGACAATTGGAACTGAATCACTGAATGGTCAGAGTTAAAGAGGCAGCTACACCCCAGAGTGCAGTGGAACCACACAGAGAAACACACTGACAATTGGAACTGAATCACTGAATGGTCACAGTTACAGTGGCAGCTACATCACAGAGTGCAGTGGAGCCACCCAGAGAAACACACTGGCAATTGGAACTGAATCACTGAATGGAGACAGTTACAGAGGCATCGACGCCCCAGAGTGCAGTGGAACCACCGAGAGAAACACACTGACAATTGGAACTGAATCACTGAATGGAGACAGTTACAGAGGCAGCTACATCCCAGAGTGCTGTAGAATCATCGAGAGAAACACACAGACAATTGGAACTGAATCACTGAATGGTCATAGTTACATAGGCAGCAAAACCCCAGAGTGCAGTGGACGCACCCAGAGAAACACAGTGACAATTGGAACTGAATCACTGAATGGAGACAGTGACAGAGGCAGCGACGCCCCAGAGTGCAGTGGAACCACCTCGAGAAACACACTGACAACTCGAACTGGATCACTGAATGGACACAGTTACAGAGGCACCTACACCTCAGAGTGCAGTAGAATCACCGAGAGAAACACACTGACAATTGGAACTGAATCACTGAATGGTCACAGTTACAGTGGCAGCTACACCCCAGAGTGCAGTATAACCACCGAGAGAAACACACTGACAATTGGAACTGAATCACTGAATGGTCAGAGTTAAAGAGGCAGCTACACCCCAGAGTGCAGTGGAACCACACAGAGAAACACACTGACAATTGGAACTGAATCACTGAGTGGTCACAGTTACAGTGGCAGCTACATCCCAGAGTGCAGTGGAACCACCCAGAGAAACACACTGACAATTGGAACTGAATCACTGAATGGTCACTGTTACAGAGGCAGCTACACCCCAGAGTGCAGTGGACCCACCCAGAGAAACTCACTGAGAATTGGAACTGAATAATTGAATGTTCACAGTTACAGAGGAAGCTACATCCCAGAGAGCAGTGGAATCACCCAGAGAAACACACTGATAATTGGAACTGAATCACTGAATGGTCACAGTTACAGAGGCAGCAACACGCCAGGGTGCAGTAGAATCACCCAGAGAAATGCACTGACAATTGGAACTGGATCACTGAATGGACACAGTTACAGAGGCACCTACACCTCAGAGTGCAGTAGAATCACCGAGAGAAACACACTGACAATTGGAACTGAATCACTGAATGGTCACAGTTACAGTGTCAGCTACACCCCAGAGTGCAGTATAACCACCGAGAGAAACACACTGACAATTGGAACTGAATCACTGAGTGGTCAGAGTTAAAGAGGCAGCTACACCCCAGAGTGCAGTGGAACCACACAGAGAAACACACTGACAATTGGAACTGAATCACTGAATGGTCACAGTTACAGTGGCAGCTACATCCCAGAGTGCAGTGGAACCACCCAGAGAAACACACTGACAATTGGAACTGAATCACTGAATGGTCACTGTTACAGAGGCAGCTACATCCCAGAGTGCAGTGGACCCACCCAGAGAAACTCACTGAGAATTGGAACTGAATAATTGAATGTTCACAGTTACAGAGGAAGCTACATCCCAGAGAGCAGTGGAATCACCCAGAGAAACACACTGATAATTGGAACTGAATCACTGAATGGTCACAGTGACAGAGGAGGTCCATTCCAAAGTGCAGTGGAACCACTCAGAGGAACACACTGACAATTGGAAGTGAATCACTGAATGGTCACAGTTACAGAGGCAGCTCCACCCCAGAGTGCAGTGAACACTCCCAGAGAAACACACTGAGAATTGGAACTGTATCACTGAATGGTCAGAGTTAAAGAGGCAGCTACACCCCAGAGTGCAGTGGAACCACACAGAGAAACACACTGACAATTGGAACTGAATCACTGAATGGTCACAGTTACAGTGGCAGCTACATCCCAGAGTGCAGTGGACCCACCCAGAGAAAAACACTGACAATTGGAACTGAATCACTGAATGGAGACAGTTACAGAGGCAGCGACGCCCCAGAGTGCAGTGGAACCACCTAGAGAAACACACTGACAACTGGAACTGAATCACTGAATGGTCACAATTACAGAGGCACCTACACCCCCGAGTGCAGTGGAACCACCCAGAGAAACACACTGACAATTGGAACTGAATCACTGAATGGTCACAGTTATAGAGGCAGCGACATACCAGCGTGCATTGGATCCACCCAGAGAAACACACTGACAATTGGAACTGAAACACTGAATGTTCACAGTTACTGAGTCAGCTACACCCCAGATTGCAGTGGAACCACCCAGAGAAACACATTGACAATTGGAACTGAATCACTGAATGGTCAGAGTTACAGAGCAGCTACACCTCAGAATGCAGTAGAATCACCGAGAGAATCACACAGACAATTGGAACTGAATCACTGAATGGTCACAGTTACAGTGGCAGCTACACCCCAGAGTGCAGGAGAACCACCGAGAGAAACACACTGACAATTGGAACTGAATCACTGAATGGTCAGAGTTCAAGAGGCAGCTAAACCCCAGAGTCCCGTGGAACCACACAGAGAAACACACTGACAATTGGAACTGAATCACTGAATGGTCACAGTTACAGTGGCAGCTACATCCCAGAGTGCAGTGGACCCATCCAGAGAAACACACTGACAATTGGAACTGAATCACTGAATGGAGACAGTTACAGAGGCAGCAACGCCCCGGAGTGCAGTGGAACCACCTCGAGAAACAGACTGACAACTGGAACTGGATCACTGAATGGTCACAGTTACAGAGGTAGCTACATCCCAGAGTGCAGTGGAAACACCCAGAGAAACACACTGACAATTGGAACTGAATCACTGAATGGAGACTGTTACAGAGGCAGCTAAACCCCAGAGTGAAGTAGAATGACGGAGAGAAACACACTTACAATTGGAACTGAATCATTGAATGGTCACAGTTCCAGAGGCAGCAACACCCCAGAGTGCAGTGGACGCACCCAGAGAAACACACTGACAATTGGAACAGAATCACTGAATGGAGACAGTTACAGAGGCAGCGACGCCCCAGAGCGCAGTGGAACCACATAGAAAAACACACTGACAACTGGAACTGGATCACTGAATGCACACAGTTACAGAGGCACCTACACCCCAGAGTGCAGTAGAATCACCGAGAGAAACACACTGACAATTGGAACTGAATCACTGAATGGTCACAGTTACAGTGGCAGCTACACCCCAGAGTGCAGTATAACCACCGAGAGAAACACACTGACACTTGGAACTGAATCACTGAATGGTCAGAGTTAAAGAGGCAGCTACACCCCAGAGTGCAGTGGAACCACACAGAGAAACACACTGACAATTGGAACTGAATCACTGAATGGTCACAGTTACAGTGGCAGCTACATCCTAGAGTGCAGTGGACCCACCCAGAGAAACACACTGACAATTGGAACTGAATCACTGAATGGAGACAGTTACAGAGGCAGCGACGCCCCAGAGGGCAGTGGAACAACCTAGAGAAACACACTGACAACTGGAACTGAATCACTGAATGGTCACAGTTCCAGAGGCAGCGACATACCAGCGTGCATTGGATCCACCCAGAGAAACACACTGACAATTGGAACAGAATCACTGCATGGTTACAGTTACAGAGGCAGCTACATCCCAGAGTGCAGTGGACCCAACCAGAGAAACACACTGACAATTGGAACTGAATCACTGAATGGTCACAGTTACAAAGGCAGCTATATTGCACAGTGCAGTAGAACCACCGAGAGACCCACACTGACAATTGGAACTGAATCACTGAATGGTCACAGTTACAGAGGCAGCTACATACCAGAGAGCAGTGGAACCACAGAGAGAAACACACTGACAATTGGAACTGAATCACTGAATGGTCACAGTTACTGAGGCAGCTACATCACAGAGTGCAGTGGAACCACGCAGAGAAAACACACTGACAATTGGAAATGAATCACTGAATGGTCACAGCTACAGTGGCACTTACACCCCAGAGTGCAGTGGAACCACAGAGAGAAACACACTGACAATTGGAACTGAATCACTGAATGGTCACAGATACAGATGCAGCTACACCCCGGAGTTCAGTGGACCCACCCAGAGATACACACTGAGAATGGGAACTGAATCACTGAATGGTCACAGTTACAGAGGCAGCTATACCGCAGAATGTAGTGGAACCACCCAGAGAAACACACTGACAATAGCAACTGAATCACTGAATGGAGACAGTTACAGAGGCAGCTACACCCAGAGTGCAGTGGAACCACCGAGAGAAACACACTGACAATTGGAACTGAATCACTGAATTGAGGCAGTTACAGAGTCAGCGTCGCCCCAGAGTGCAGTGGAACCACCTCGAGAAACACACTGACAACTGGAACTGAATCACTGAATGGTCACAGTTATAGAGGCACCTATATCCCCGAGTGAAGTGAAACCACCCAGAGAAACACACTGGCAATTCGAAGTGAATCACTGAATGGCCACAGTTACAGAGGCAGCTACATAACAGAGTGCAGTGGAACCACCAAGACAACACACTGACAATTGGAACTGAATCACTGAATGGCCACAGTTACAGTGCCAGCTACACCCCAGAGTGCAGTAGAACCACCGAGAGAAACACACTGACAATTGTAACTGAATCACTGAATGGTCACAGTTACAGAGGCAGCTACACCCAAGAGAGCGGTGGAACCACCCAGAGAAACACACTGACAATTGGAACTGAATCACTGAATGGTCACACTTACAGAGGCACCTACATCCCCGAGTGCAGTGGAAACACCCAGAGAAACACACTGACAATTGGAAC
Organism: Scyliorhinus torazame; assembly: GCF_047496885.1. Classification (NCBI taxonomy): domain Eukaryota; kingdom Metazoa; phylum Chordata; class Chondrichthyes; order Carcharhiniformes; family Scyliorhinidae; genus Scyliorhinus; species Scyliorhinus torazame. Next base: position 156,966 of record NW_027307806.1, on the reverse strand, counting down.
TGAATCACTGAATGGCCACAGTTACAGAGGCAGCAACACCCCAGAGTGCAGTAGATCCACCGAGAGAAACACACTGACAATTGGAACTGAATCACTGAATGGTCACAGTTATGGAGGCACCTTTACCCCCGAGTGAAGTGGAACCACTCAGAGAAATACACTGACAATTGGAACTGAATCACTGAATGGCCACAGTTACAGAGGCAGCTACATCCCAGAGTGCAGTGGAACCACCCTGAGAAACACATTGACAATTGGAACTGAATCACTGAATGGTCAGTTACATAGACAGCTACACCCCAGAATGCAGTGAAACTACCCAGAGAAACACACGGACAATTGGAAGTGAATCACTGAATGGTTACAGTTACAGAGGCAGCTACATCCCAGAGTGCAGTGGACCCACCCAGAGAAACACACTGACAATTGGAACTGAATCACTGAATGCTCCCAGTTACTAAGGCAGCTATACCGCTGAGTGCAGTGGAACCACCCAGAGAAACACACTGACAATAGCAACTGAATCAATGAATGGAGACAGTTACAGAGGCAGCTAAACCTCAGAGTGCAGTAAATTCACAGAGAGAAACACACTGACAATTGGAACTGAATCACTGAATGGTCACAGTTACAGGGCAGCTACACCCCAGAGTGCAGTAGCACCACCGAGAGTAACACACTGACAATTGGAACTGAATCACTGAATGGTCAGAGTAACAGAGGCAGCTACACCCCAGAGAGTAGTGGAACCACCCAGTGAAACACACTGACAATTGGAACTGAATCACTGAATGGTCACAGTTAAAGAGGCAGCTACATCCCAGTGTGCATTGGAAACATTCAGAGAGACACACTGACAATCGGAATTTAATCACTGAATTGTCACAGTTACAGTGGCAACTACTCCCCAGAGAGCAGTGGACCAAACCAGAGAAACAAATTGACAATTGGATCGGAATCACTGAATGGTCACAGTTACAGAGGAATCCACATCCCATAGTGCAGTGGTACCACCAAGAGAAACACACTGACAATTGGAACTGAATCATTGAATGGTCACAGTTACAGATGCAGCTACATCCCAGAGTGCTGTGGAACCACCCAGAAAATCATACTGGCAATTGGAACTGAATCATTGAATGGTCACAGTTACAGAGGCAGCTACATCCCAGAGTGCAGTAGAACCACCGAGAGTAACACACTGACAATTGGAACTGAATCATTGAATGGTCACAGTTACAGAGGCAGCTACATCCCAGAGTGCAGTGGAACCACCCAGTGAAACACACTGACAATTGGAACAGAATCACTGAATGGTCACAGTTCCAGAGGCAGCTACATCCCAGTGTGCAGTGGAACCACCCAGAGAAACACACTGACAATTGGAACTGAATCACTGAATGGAGACAGTTACAGAGGCAGCTAAACCCCAGAGTGCAGTAGAATGACCGAGAGAAACACACTGACAATTGGAACTGAATCACTGAATAGTCACAGTTACTGTGGCAGCTACACCCTAGAGTGCCGTAGAACCACCGAGAGAAACACACTGACCATTGGAACAGAATCACTGAACGGTCACAGTTACAGAGTCAGCTACACCCCAGAGAGCAGTGGAACCACCCAGAGAAACACACTGACAATAGGAACTGAATCACTGAATGGTCACAGTTACAGATGCAGCTACATCCCAGAGAGCAGTGGAACAGCCCAGAGAAACACACTGCCAATTGGAACTGAATCACTGAATGGCCACATTTGCAGAGGCAGCTACACCCCAGAGTGCAGTGGTACCACCCAGAGAAACACATTGACAATTGGAACTGAAACACTGAATGGTCACAGTTACAGAGGTAGGTCCATCCCAAAGTGCAGTGCACCCAACAAGAGAAACACCCTGACAATTGGAACTGAATCACTGAATGGCCACAGTTACAGAGGCAGCTACACCCCAGAGTGCAGTGGTACCACCCAGAGAAACACATTGACAATTGGAACTGAAACACTGAATGGTCACAGTTACAGAGGTAGGTCCATCCCAAAGTGCAGTGCACCCAACAAGAGAAACACCCTGACAATTGGAACTGAATCACTGAATGGTCACAGTTACAGAGGCAGCCACACCCCAGAGTGAATTGGAAACAACCAGAGAGACACACTGACAATTGGGATTGAATCGCTGAATTGTCAAAGTAACAGTGGCAGCTACTCCCCAGAGAGCAGTTGACCCAACCAGAGAAACAAATTGACAATTGGATCGGAATCACTGAATGGTCACAGTTACAGAGGAATCCACACCCCAGAGTCCAGTGGAACCACCAAGAGAAACACACTGGCAATTGGAACTGAATCATTGAATGGTCACAGTTACAGAGGCAGCTACATCCCAGAGTGCAGTTGAACCACCCAGAAAATCATACTGGCAATTGGAACTGAATCATTGAATGGTCACAGTTACAGAGGCAGCTACATCCCAGAGTGCAGTAGAATCACCCAGAGAAACACACTGACAATTGGAACTGTATCACTGAATGGTCACAGTTACAGAGGCAGCTACACGCCAGAGTGCAGTGGACCCACCCAGAGAAACACACTGACAATTGGAACTGAATCACTGAATGGTCACAGTTACAGTGGCAGCTACATCCCAGAGTGCAGTGGACCCACCCAGAGAAACACATTGACAATTGGAACTGAATCACTGAACGGTCACAGTTACAGAGACAGCTACACCCCAGAGTGCAGTGGAACCACCAAGAGAAACACACTGACAATTGGAACTGAATCACTGATTGGAGACATTTACAGTGCCAGCTACAGACCAGAGTGCTATAGAATCACCGAGAGAAACACACTGACAATTGGAACTGAATCACTGAATGGTCAGAGTAACATAGGCAGCTACACCCCAGAGTGCAGTATAACCACACAGAGAAACACACTGACAATTGGAACTGAATCACTGAATGGTCACAGTGACAGACGCAGCTACATACCAGAGAGCAGTGGAACTACAGAGAGAAAAAAACTGACAATTGGAACTGAATCACTGAATGGCCACAGTTACTGAGGCAGCTACATCCCAGAGTGCAGTGGAGCCACCCAGAGAAAACACACTGACAATTGGAAATGAATCACTGAATGGTCATAGTTACAGGGGCAGCGACACATCAGAGTGCATTGGATCCATCCAGAGAAACACACTGACAATTGGAACTGAATCACTGAATGGTCACAGTTACAGAGGCAGCGACATACCAGAGTGCATTGGATCCACCCAGAGAAACACACTGACAATTGGAACTGAAACACTGAATGGTCACAGTTCCTGAGGAAGCTACACCCCAGATTGCAGTGGAACCACCCAGAGAAACACATTGACAATTGGAACTGAATCACTGAATGGTCACAGTTACAGAGGCAGCTACACCTCAGAGTGCAGTAGAATCACCGAGAGAAACACACTGACAATTGGAACTGAATCACTGAATGGTCACAGTTACAGTGGCAGCTACACCCCAGAGTGCAGTATAACTACCGAGAGAAACACACTGACAATTGGAACTGAATCACTGAATGGTCACAGTTACAGTGACAGCTACATCCCAGAGTGCAGTGGACCCACCCAGAGAAACACACTGACAATTGGAACTGAATCACTGAATGGAGACAGTTACAGAGGCAGCGACGCCCCAGAGTGCAGTGGAACCACCGAGAGAAACACACTGACAAATGGAACTGGATCACTGAATGGACACAGTTACAGAGGCACCTACACCTCAGAGTGCAGTAGAATCACCGAGAGAAACACACTGACAATTGGAACTGAATCACTGAATGGCCACAGTCACAGAGGCAGCAACATCCCAGAGTGCAGTGGAACCACCCAGAGAAAGACACTGACAATTGGAACTGAATCACTGAATGGTCACAGCTACAGTGGGACCTACACCCCAGAGTGCAGTGGAACCACCGAGAGAAACACACTGACAATTGGAACTGAATCACTGAATGGTCAGAGTTGCAGAGACAGCTACGCCCCAGAGTGCAGTGGAACCACACAGAGAAACACGCTGACAATTGGACCTGAATCACTGAATGGTCACAGTTACAGTGGCAGCTACATCCCAGAGTGCAGTGGACCCACCCAGAGAAACACACTGACAATTGGAACTGAATCACTGAATGGAGACAGTTACAGAGGCAGCGACGCCCCAGAGAGCAGTGGAACCACCTAGAGAAACACACTGACAACTGGAACAGAATGAATGAATGGTCACAGTTACAGAAGCACCTTCACCCCCGAGTGCAGTGAAACCACCCAGAGAAACACACTGGCAATTAGAACTGAATCACTGAATGGCCACAGTTACAGAAGCAGCTACATACCAGCGTGCAGTGGAAATTCCCAGAGAAACACACGGACAATTGGAACTGAATCATTGAATGGTCACAGTTACAGAGACAGCTTCACCCCATAGTGTTGTGGAACCACCCAGAGAACACACTGACAATTGGAACTGAATCACTGAATTGTCACAGTTACAGTGGCAGCTACTACCCAGAGAGCAGTGGACCCACCAAGAGAAACAGACTGACAATTGGAACTGAATGACTGAATGCTCACCATTTCAGAGGCAGCTACACCCCAGAGAGCAGTGGAACCATCCAGAGAAATACACTGACAATTGGAACTGAATCACTGAATGGTCACAGTTACAGAGGCAGCTACATGCCAGAGTGCAGTGCACCCACCAGAGAAACACATTGACAATTGGAACTGAATCACTGAATGGTCACAGTTACAGAGGCAGCTGCATACCAGAGAGCAGTGGAACCACAGAGAGAAACACACTGACAATTGAAACTGAATCACTGAATGGTCACAGTTACTGAGGCAGCTACATCACAGAGTGCATTAGAACCTCCCAGAGAAACACACGGACAATTGGAAGTGAATCACTGCATGGTTACAGTTACAGTGGCAGCTACATCCCAGAGTGCAGTGGACCCAACCAGAGAAACACACTGACAATTGGAACTGAATCACTGAATGGTCACAGTTACAGAGGCAGCGACACCCAAGAGTGCAGTGAACCCACCCAGAGTAACACACTGACAACTGGAACTGAATCACTGAATGGTCACAGTTACAAAGGCAGCTATATTGCACAGTGCAGTGGAACCACCCAGAGAAACACACTGACAATAGCAACTGAATCACTGAATGGAGACAGTTACAGAGGCAGCTAAACCCCAGAGTGCAGTAGATTCACCGAGAGAAACACACAGACAATTGGAACTGAATCACTGAATGGTCACAGTTACAGTGCCAGCTACACGCCAGAGTGCAGTAGAACCACCGAGAGACCCACACTGACAATTGGAACTGAATCACTGAATGGTCACAGTTACAGAGGCAGCCACACCCAAGAGTGAATTGGAAACAACCAGAGAGACACACTGACAATTGGGATTGAATCACTGAATTGTCACAGTAACAGTGGCAGCTACTCCCCAGAGAGCAGTTGACCCAACCAGAGAAACAAATTGACAATTGGATCGGAATCACTGAATGGTCACAGTTACAGAGGAATCCACACCCCAGAGTCCAGTGGAACCACCAAGAGAAACACACTGGCAATTGGAACTGAATCATTGAATGGTCACAGTTACAGAGGCAGCTACATCCCAGAGTGCAGTTGAAACACCCAGAAAATCATACTGGCAATTGGAACTGAATCATTGAATGGTCACAGTTACAGAGGCAGCTACATCCCAGAGTGCAGTAGAATCACCCAGAGAAACGCACTGACAATTGGAACTGTATCACTGAATGGTCACAGTTACAGAGGCAGCTACACGCCAGAGTGCAGTGGACCCACCCAGAGAAACACACTGACAATTGGAACTGAATCACTGAATGGTCACAGTTACAGTGGCAGCTACATCCCAGAGTGCAGTGGACCCACCCAGAGAAACACATGGACAATTGGAACTGAATCACTGAACGGTCACAGTTACAGAGACAGCTACACCCCAGAGTGCAGTGGAACCACCAAGAGAAACACACTGACCATTGGAACTGAATCACTGAATGGTCACAGTTACAGTGCCAGCTACAGACCAGAGTGCTATAGAATCACCGAGAGAAACACACTGACAATTGGAACTGAATCACTGAATGGTCAGAGTAACATAGGCAGCTACACCCCAGAGTGCAGTTTAACCACACAGAGAAACACACTGACAATTGGAACTGAATCACTGAATGGTCACAGTTACAGACGCAGCTACATACCAGAGAGCAGTGGAACTACAGAGAGAAAAACACTGACAATTGGAACTGAATCACTGAATGGCCACAGTTACTGAGGCAGCTACATCCCAGAGTGCAGTGGAGCCACCCAGAGAAAACACACTGACAATTGGAAATGAATCACTGAATGGTCATAGTTACAGGGGCAGCGACACATCAGAGTGCATTGGATCCATCCAGAGAAACACACTGACAATTGGAACTGAATCACTGAATGGTCACAGTTACAGAGGTAGTGACATACCAGAGTGCATTGGATCCACCCAGAGAAACACACTGACAATTGGAACTGAAACACTGAATGGTCACAGTTCCTGAGGAAGCTACACCCCAGATTGCAGTAGAATCACCGAGAGAAACACACTGACAATTGGAACTGAATCACTGAATGGTCACAGTTACAGTGGCAGCTACACCCCAGAGTGCAGTATAACTACCGAGAGAAACACACTGACAATTGGAACTGAATCACTGAATGGTCACAGTTACAGTGACAGCTACATCCCAGAGTGCAGTGGACCCACCCAGAGAAACACTCTGACAATTGGAACTGAATCACTGAATGGAGACAGTTACAGAGGCAGCGACGCCCCAGAGTGCAGTGGAACCACCGAGAGAAACACACTGACAAATGGAACTGGATCACTGAATGGACACAGTTACAGAGGCACCTACACCTCAGAGTGCAGTAGAATCACCGAGAGAAACACACTGACAATTGGAACTGAATCACTGAATGGCCACAGTTACAGAGGCAGCAACATCCCAGAGTGCAGTGGAACCACCCAGAGAAACACACTGACAATTGGAACTGAATCACTGAATGGTCACAGCTACAGTGGCACCTACACCCCAGAGTGCAGTGGAACCACCGAGAGAAACACACTGACAATTGGAACTGAATCACTGAATGGTCAGAGTTGCAGAGACAGCTACGCCCCAGAGTGCAGTGGAACCACACAGAGAAACACGCTGACAATTGGACCTGAATCACTGAATGGTCACAGTTACAGTGGCAGCTACATCCCAGAGTGCATTGGACCCACCCAGAGAAACACACTGACAATTGGAACTGAATCACTGAATGGAGACAGTTACAGAGGCAGCGACGCCCCAGAGAGCAGTGGAACCACCTAGAGAAACACACTGACAACTGGAACAGAATCACTGAATGGTCACAGTTACAGAAGCACCTTCACCCCCGAGTGCAGTGAAACCACCCAGAGAAACACACTGGCAATTAGAACTGAATCACTGAATGGCCACAGTTACAGAAGCAGCTACATACCAGCGTGCAGTGGAAATTCCCAGAGAAACACACGGACAATTGGAACTGAATCATTGAATGGTCACAGTTACAGAGACAGCTTCACCCCATAGTGTTGTGGAACCACCCAGAGAACACACTGACAATTGGAACTGAATCACTGAATTGTCACAGTTACAGTGGCAGCTACTACCCAGAGAGCAGTGGACCCACCAAGAGAAACAGACTGACAATTGGAACTGAATGACTGAATGCTCAATATTTCAGAGGCAGCTACACCCCAGAGAGCAGTGTAACCATCCAGAGAAACACACTGACAATTGGAACTGAATCACTGAATGGTCACAGTTACAGAGGCAGCTACATGCCAGAGTGCAGTGCACCCACCAGAGAAACACATTGACAATTGGAACTGAATCACTGAATGGTCACAGTTACAGAGGCAGCTACATACGAGAGAGCAGTGGAACCACAGAGAGAAACACACTGACAATTGAAACTGAATCACTGAATGGTCACAGTTACAGAGGCAGCGACACCCAAGAGTGCAGTGAACCCACCCAGAGTAACACACTGACAATTGGAACTGAATCACTGAATGGTCACAGTTACAAAGGCAGCTATATTGCACAGTGCAGTGGAACCACCCAGAGAAACACACTGACAATAGCAACTGAATCACTGAATGGAGACAGTTACAGAGGCAGCTAAACCCCAGAGTGCAGTAGATTCACCGAGAGAAACACACAGACAATTGGAACTGAATCACTGAATGGTCACAGTTACAGTGCCAGCTACACGCCAGAGTGCAGTAGAACCACCGAGAGACCCACACTGACAATTGGAACTGAATCACTGAATGGTCAGAGTAACAGAGGCAGCTACACCCCAGAGTGCAGTTTAACCACACAGAGAAACACACTGACAATTGGAACTGAATCACTGAATGGTCACAGTTACAGAGGCAGCTACTTACCAGAGAGCAGTGGAACCACAGAGAGAAACACACTGACAATTGGAACTGAATCACTGAATGGTCACAGTTACTGAGGCAGCTACATCACAGAGTGCAGTGGAACCACGCAGAGAAAACACACTGACAATTGGAAATGAATCACTGAATGGTCACAGCTACAGTGGCACTTACACCCCAGAGTGCAGTGGAACCACAGAGAGAAACACACTGACAATTGGAACTGAATCACTGAATGGTCACAGTTACAGAGGCAGCAACACGCCAGGGTGCAGTAGAATCACCCAGAGAAATGCACTGACAATTGGAACTGAATCACTGAATGGTCACAGTTACAGAGGCAGCGACACCCAAGAGTGCAGTGAACCCACCCAGAGTAACACACTGACAATTGGAACTGAATCACTGAATGGTCACAGTTACAAAGGCAGCTATATTGCACAGTGCAGTGGAACCACCCAGAGAAACACACTGACAATAGCAACTGAATCACTGAATGGAGACAGTTACAGAGGCAGCTTAACCCCAGAGTGCAGTAGATTCACCGAGAGAAACACACAGACAATTGGAACTGAATCACTGAATGGTGACAGTTACAGTGCCAGCTACACGCCAGAGTGCAGTAGAACCACCGAGAGACCCACACTGACAATTGGAACTGAATCACTGAATGGTCAGAGTAACAGAGGCAGCTACACCCCAGAGTGCAGTTTAACCACACAGAGAAACACACTGACAATTGGAACTGAATCACTGAATGGTCACAGTTACAGAGGCAGCTACATACCAGAGAGCAGTGGAACCACAGAGAGAAACACACTGACAATTGGAACTGAATCACTGAATGGTCACAGTTACTGAGGCAGCTACATCACAGAGTGCAGTGGAACCACGCAGAGAAAACACACTGACAATTGGAAATGAATCACTGAATGGTCACAGCTACAGTGGCACTTACACCCCAGAGTGCAGTGGAACCACAGAGAGAAACACACTGACAATTGGAAATGAATCACTGAATGGTCACAGTTACAGAGTCAGCAACACGCCAGGGTGCAGTAGAATCACCCAGAGAAATGCACTGACAATTGGAACTGAATCACTGAATGGTCACAGATACAGAGGCAGCTACACCCCAGAGTTCAGTGGACCCACCCAGAGAAACACACTGAGAATGGGAACTGAATTACTGAATGGTCACAGTTACAGAGGCAGCTATACCGCAGAATGTAGTGGAACCACCCAGAGAAACACACTGACAATAGCAACTGAATCACTGAATGGAGACAGTTACAGAGGCAGCTACACCCAGAGTGCAGTGGAACCACCGAGAGAAACACACTGACAATTGGAACTGAATCACTGAATGGTCAGAGTTACAGAGGCAGCTACGCCCCAGAGTGCAGTGGAACCACACAGAGAAACACGCTGACAATTGGACCTGAATCACTGAATGGTCACAGTTACAGTGGCAGCTACATCCCAGAGTGCAGTGGACCCACCCAGAGAAACACACTGACAATTGGAACTGAATCACTGAATGGAGACAGTTACAGAGGCAGCGACGCCCCAGAGTGCAGTGGAACCTCCTAGAGAAACACACTGACAACTGGAACAGAATCACTGAATGGTCACAGTTACAGAAGCACCTACACCCCCAAGTGCAGTGAAACCACCCAGAGAAACACACTGGCAATTAGGACTGAATCACTGAATGGCCACAGTTACAGAGGCAGCTACATTCCAGCGTGCAGTGGAAATTCCCAGAGAAACACACTGACAATTGGAACTGAATCATTGAATGGTCACAGTTACAGAGACAGCTTCAGCCCATAGTGTTGTGGAACCACCCAGAGAACACACTGACAATTGGAACTGAATCACTGAATGGCCACAGTTACAGAGGCAGCTACAACCTTGGGTGCAGTGGAACCACCCAGAGAACACACGGACAATTGTAACTGAATCACTGAATGGTCACAGTTACAGTGCCAGCTACACCCCAGAGCGCAGTAGAACCACCGAGAGAAACACACTGACAATTGTAACTGAATCACTGAATGGTCAGAGTTACAGAGGCAGCTACACCCCAGAGTGCAGTGGAACCACACAGAGAAACACACTGACAATTGGAACTGAATCACTGAATGGTCACAGTTACAGTGGCAGCTACATAGCAGCGTGCAGTGGAAATTCCCAGAGAAACACACGGACAATTGGAACTGAATCATTGAATGGTCACAGTTACAGAGACAGCTTCACCCCATAGTGTTGTGGAACCACCCAGAGAACACACTGACAATTGGAACTGAATCACTGAATGGCCACAGTTACAGAGGCAGCTACACCCCAGGGTGCAGTGGAACCACCCAGAGAACACACTGACAATTGTAACTGAATCACTGAATGGTCACAGTTACAGTGCCAGCTACACACCAGAGTGCAGTAGAACCACCGAGAGAAACACACTGACAATTGTAACTGAATCACTGAATGGTCAGAGGAACAGAGGCAGCTGCACCCCAGAGAGCAGTGGAACCACACAGAGAATTACACTGACAATTGGAACTGAATCACTGAATGGTCACAGTTACAGTGGCAGCTACATCCCAGAGTGCAGTGGACCCACCAAGAGAAACACACTGACAATTGAAACTGAATCACTGAATGGTCAGAGTTACAGAGGCAGCTACACCCCAGAGTGCAGTAAATTCACAGAGAGAAACACACTGACAATTGGAACTGAATCACTGAATGGTCACAGTTACAGAGGCAGCTACATCCCAGAATGCAGTGGAACCACACAGAGAGACACACTGACAATTGGAACTGAATCACTGAATGGTCACAGTTACAGTGGCAGCTACATCCCAGAGTGCAGTGGACCCACCCAGAGAAAGACACTGACAACTGGAACTGAATCACTGAATGGAGACGGTTACAGAGGCAGCGACGCCCCGGTGTGCAGTGGAACAACCTAGAGAAACACACTGACTATTGGAACTGAGTCACTGAATGGTCACAGTTACAGTGGCAGCTAGACCCCAGAGTGCAGTAGAACCACCGAGAGAAACACACTGACAATTGGAACTGAATCACTGAATTGAGGCAGTTACAGAGGCAGCGACGCCCCAGAGTGCAGTGGAACCACCTCGAGAAACACACTGACAACTGGAACTGAATCACTGAATGGTCACAGTTATAGAGGCACCTATACCCCCGAGTGAAGTGAAACCACCCAGAGAAACACACTGGCAATTCGAAATGAATCACTGAATGGCCACAGTTACAGAGGCAGCTACACCCCAGGGTGCAGTGGAACCACCCAGAGAACACACTGACAATTGTAACTGAATCACTGAATGGTCACAGTTACAGTGCCAGCTACACCCCAGAGTGCAGTAGAACCACCGAGAGAAACACACTGACAATTGTAACTGAATCACTGAATGGTCACAGTTACAGAGGCAGCTACACCCAAGAGAGCGGTGGAACCACCCAGAGAAACACACTGACAACTGGAACTGAATCACTGAATGGAGACAGTTACAGAGGCAGCAACGCCCCGGAGTGCAGTGGAACAACCTAGAGAAACACACTTACTATTGGAACTGAATCACTGAATGGTCACAGTTACAGAGGCACCTACATCCCCGAGTGCAGTGGAAACACCCAGAGAAACACACTGACAATTGGAACTGAATCACTGAATGGCCACAGTTACAGAGGCAGCAACATCCCAGAGTGCAGTGGAACCACCCAGAGAAACACACTGACAATTGGAACTAAATCACTGGATGGTCACAGTTACAGTGGCAGCTAGACCCCAGAGTGCAGTAGATCCAACGAAAGAAACACACTGACAATTGGAACTGAATCACTGAATTGTGACAGTTGCAGAGGCAGCGAAGCCCCAGAGTGCAGTGGAACCACCGAGAGAAACACACTGACAACTGGAACTGAATCACTGAATGGTCACAGTTATGGAGGCACCTTTACCCCCGAGTGAAGTGGAACCACTCAGAGAAATACACTGACAATTGGAACTGAATCACTGAATGGCCACAGTTACAGAGGCAGCTGCATCCCAGAGTGCAGTGGAACCACCCAGAGAAACACATTGACAATTGGAACTGAATCACTGAATGGTCAGTTACATAGACAGCTACACCCCAGAATGCAGTGAAACTACCCAGAGAAACACACGGACAATTGGAAGTGAATCACTGAATGGTTACAGTTACAGAGGCAGCTACATCCCAGTGTGCAGTGGACCCACCCAGGGAAACACACTGACAATTGGAACTGAATCAGTGAATGGTCACATTTACAAAGGCAGCGACACACCAGAGGGCATTGTATCCACCCAGAGAAACACACTGACAATTGGAACTGAATCACTGAATGCTCACAGTTACTAAGGCAGCTATACCGCTGAGTGCAGTGGAACCACCCAGAGAAACACACTGGCAATAGCAACTGAATCAATGAATGGAGACAGTTACAGAGGCAGCTAAACCTCAGAGTGCAGTAAATTCACAGAGAGAAACACACTGACAATTGGAACTGAATCACTGAATGGTCACAGATACAGAGGCAGCTACACCCCAGAGTTCAGTGGACCCACCCAGAGAAACACACTGAGAATTGGAACTGAATCACTGAATTGTCACAGTTACAGAGGCAGCTATACCGCAGAATGTAGTGGACCCACCCAGAGAAACACACTGACAATAGCAACTGAATCACTGAATGGAGACAGTTACAGAGGCAGCTACACCCAGAGTGCAGTAGAACCACCGAGAGAAACACACTGACAATTGGAACTGAATCACTGAATGGTCAGAGTTACAGAGGCAGCTACGGCCCAGAGTGCAGTGGAACCACACAGGGAAACACGCTGACAATTGGACCTGAATCACTGAATGGTCACAGTTACAGTGGCAGCTACATCACAGAGTGCAGTGGACCCACCCAGAGAAACACACTGACAATTGGAACTGAATCACTGAATGTAGACAGTTACAGAGGCAGCGACGCCCCAGAGTGCAGTGGAACCACCGAGAGAAACACACTGACAACTGGAACAGAATCACTGAATGGTCACTGTTACAGAAGCACCTGCACCCCCGAGTGCAGTGAAACCACCCAGAGAAACACACTGGCAATTAGAACTGAATCACTGAATGGTCACAGTTACAGAAGCAGCTACATAGCAGCGTGCAGTGGAAATTCCCAGTGAAACACACGGACAATTGGAACTGAATCATTGAATGGTCACAGTTACAGAGACAGCTTCACCCCATAGTGTTGTGGAACCACCCAGAGAACACACTGACAATTGGAACTGAATCACTGAATGGCCACAGTTACAGAGGCAGCTACACCCCAGGGTGCAGTGGAACCACCCAGAGAACACACTGACAATTGTAACTGAATCACTGAATGGTCAGAGTAACAGAGGCAGCTACACCCCAGAGTGCAGTGGAACCACACAGAGAATTGCACTGACAATTGGAACTGAATCACTGAATGGTCACAGTTACAGTGGCAGCTACATCCCAGAGTGCAGTGGACCCACCAAGAGAAACACACTGACAATTGAAACTGAATCACTGAATGGTCAGAGTTACAGAGGCAGCTACACCACAGAGTGCAGTAAATTCACAGAGAGAAACACACTGACAATTGGAACTGAATCACTGAATGGTCACAGTTACAGAGGCAGCTACATCCCAGAATGCAGTGGAACCACACAGAGAGACACACTGACAATTGGAACTGAATCACTGAATGGTCACAGTTACATTGGCAGCTACATCCCAGAGTGCAGTGGACCCACCCAGAGAAACACACTGACAACTGGAACTGAATCACTGAATGGAGACGGTTACAGAGGCAGCGACGCCCCGGTGTGCAGTGGAACAACCTAGAGAAACACACTGACTATTGGAACTGAATCACTGAATGGTCACAGTTACAGTGGCAGCTAGACCCCAGAGTGCCGTAGAACCACCGAGAGAAACACACTGACAATTGGAACTGAATCACTGAATTGAGGTAGTTACAGAGGCAGCGACGCCCCAGAGTGCAGTGGAACCACCTCGAGAAACACACTGACAACTGGAACTGAATCACTGAATGGTCACAGTTATAGAGGCACCTATACCCCCGAGTGAAGTGAAACCACCCAGAGAAACACACTGACAATTCGAACTGAATCACTGAATGGTCACAGTTACAGAGGCAGCTACACCCAAGAGAGCGGTGGAACCACCCAGAGAAACACACTGACAACTGGAACTGAATCACTGAATGGAGACAGTTACAGAGGCAGCAACGCCCCGGAGTGCAGTGGAACAACCTAGAGAAACACACTTACTATTGGAACTGAATCACTGAATGGTCACAGTTACAGAGGCACCTACATCCCCGAGTGCAGTGGAAACAGCCAGAGAAACACACTGACAATTGGAACTGAATCACTGAATGGCCACAGTTACAGAGGCAGCAACATCCCAGAGTGCAGTGGAACCACCCAGAGAAACACACTGACAATTGGAACTAAATCACTGGATGGTCACAGTTACAGTGGCAGCTAGACCCCAGAGTGCAGTAGATCCACCGAGAGAAACACACTGACAATTGGAACTGAATCACTGAATTGAGACAGTTGCAGAGGCAGCGAAGCCCCAGAGTGCAGTGGAACCACCGAGAGAAACACACTGACAACTGGAACTGAATCACTGAATGGTCACAGTTATGGAGGCACCTTTACCCCCGAGTGAAGTGGAACCACTCAGAGAAATACACTGACAATTGGAACTGAATCACTGAATGGCCACAGTTACAGAGGCAGCTGCATCCCAGAGTGCAGTGGAACCACCCAGAGAAACACATTGACAATTGGAACTGAATCACTGAATGGTCAGTTACATAGACAGCTACACCCCAGAATGCAGTGAAACTACCCAGAGAAACACACGGACAATTGGAAGTGAATCACTGAATGGTTACAGTTACAGAGGCAGCTACATCCCAGTGTGCAGTGGACCCACCCAGGGAAACACACTGACAATTGGAACTGAATCACTGAATGGTCACATTTACAAAGGCAGCGACACACCAGAGGGCATTGGATCCACCCAGAGAACACACTGACAATTGTAACTGAATCACTGAATGGTCACAGTTACAGTGCCAGCTACACCCCAGAGTGCAGTAGAACCACCCAGAGAAAAACACTGACAGTTGGAACTGAATCACCGAATGGTCACATTTACAGAGGCAGCTACACCCCAGAGTGCAGTGGACCCACCCAGAGAAACAAACTGACAATTGGAACTGAATCTCTGAATGGTCACAGTTACAGAGGCAGCTACACCCCAGAGAGCAGTGAACCCACCGAGAGAAACACACTGACAATTGGAACTGAATCACTGAATGGTCACAGTTACACAGGCAACGGCACCCCAGAGAGCAGTGTATCCATCCAGAGAAACACACTGACAATTGGAACTGAATCACTGAACGGTCACAGTGACAGAGGCAGCTACCCCCAGAGAGAAGTCGAGCAATCCAGAGAAACACACTGACAATTGGAACTGAATCACTGAACGGTCACAGTTACAGAGGCAGCTACACCCAAGAGAGAAGTGGAACAATCCAGAGAAACACACTGACAATTGGAACTGAATCACTGAATGGTCACAGTTACAGAGGCAGCTACACACTAGAGAGCAGTGGAACCACCCAGAGAAACACACTGACAATTGAAACGGAATCGCTGAATGGTCACAGTTACAGAGGCAGCTACACCACAGAGATCAGTGGAACCACCCAGAGAAACACACTGACAATTGGAACAGAATCTCTAAATGCTCACAGTTACAGAGGCAGCTACACCACAGAGAGCAGTGGAACCACCCAGAGAAACACACTGACAATTGGAACTGAATCACTGAATGGTCACAGTTGCAGAGGCAGCTACATCCCAGAGAGCAGTGGAACAGCCCTGAGAAACACACTGACAATTGGAACTGAATCACTGAATGGTCACATTTACAGAGGCAGCTACACGCCAGTGTGCAGTAGAATCACCTCGAGAAATGCACTGACAATTGGAACTGAATCACTGAATGGTCACAGATACAGAGGCAGCTACACCCCAGAGTTCAGTGGACCCACCCAGAGAAACACACTGAGAATTGGAACTGAATCACTGAATTGTCACAGTTACAGAGGCAGCTATACCGCAGAATGTAGTGGACCCACCCAGAGAAACACACTGACAATAGCAACTGAATCACTGAATGGAGACAGTTACAGAGGCAGCTACACCCAGAGTGCAGTCGAACCACCGAGAGAAACACACTGACAATTGGAACTGAATCACTGAATGGTCAGAGTTACAGAGGCAGCTACGGCCCAGATTGCAGTGGAACCACACAGAGAAACACGCTGACAATTGGACCTGAATCACTGAATGGTCACAGTTACAGTGGCAGCTACATCCCAGAGTGCAGTGGACCCACCCAGAGAAACACACTGACAATTGGAACTGAATCACTGAATGGAGACAGTTACAGAGGCAGCGACGCCCCAGAGTGCAGTGGAACCACCGAGAGAAACACACTGACAACTGGAACAGAATCACTGAATGGTCACTGTTACAGAAGCACCTGCACCCCCGAGTGCAGTGAAATCACCCAGAGAAACATACTGGCAATTAGAACTGAATCACTGAATGGTCACAGTTACAGAAGCAGCTACACACCAGAGTGCAGTAGAACCACCGAGAGAAACACACTGACAATTGTAACTGAATCACTGAATGGTCAGAGTAACAGAGGCAGCTACACCCCAGAGTGCAGTGGAACCACACAGAGAATTACACTGACAATTGGAACTGAATCACTGAATGGTCACAGTTACAGTGGCAGCTACATCCCATAGTGCAGTGGACCCACCAAGAGAAACACACTGACAATTGAAACTGAATCACTGAATGGTCAGAGTAACAGAGGCAGCTACACCCCAGAGTGCGGTGGAACCACACAGAGAATTACACTGACAATTGGAACTGAATCACTGAATGGTCACAGTTACAGAGACAGCTACACCCCAGAGTGCAGTGGAACCACCCAGAGAAACCCACTGACAATTGGAACTGAATCACTGAATGGTCGCAGTTACAGAGGCAGCTACACCCCAGGGTGCAGTGGAACCACCCAGAGAACACACTGACAATTGAAACTGAATCACTGAATGGTCACAGTTACAGTGCCAGCTACACAACAGAGTGCAGTAGAACCACCCAGGGAAAAATACTGACAGTTGGAACTGAATCACCGAATGGTCACATTTACAGAGGCAGCTACACCCCAGAGTGCAGTGGACCCACCCAGAGAAACAAACTGACAATTGGAACTGAATCTCTGAATGGTCACAGTTACAGAGGCAGCTACACCCCAGAGAGCAGTGAACCCACCGAGATAAACACACTGACAATTGGAACTGAATCACTGAATGGTCACAGTTACACAGGCAACGGCACCCCAGAGAGCAGTGTATCCATCCAGAGAAACACACTGACAATTGGAACTGAATCACTGAACGGTCACAATGACAGAGGCAGCTACCCCCAGAGAGAAGTCGAACAATCCAGAGAAACACACTGACAATTGGAACTGAATCACTGAACGGTCACAGTTACAGAGGCAGCTACACCCAAGAGAGAAGTGGAACAATCCAGAGAAACACACTGACAATTGGAACAGAATCACTAAATGCTCACAGTTACAGAGGCAGCTACACCACAGAGAGCAGTGGAACCACCCAGAGAAACACACTGACAATTGGAACTGAATCACTGAATGGTCACAGTTGCAGAGGCAGCTACATCCCAGAGAGCAGTGGAACAGCCCTGAGAAACACACTGACAATTGGAACTGAATCACTGAATGGTCACAGTTACAGAGGCAGCTACAGCCCAGATTGCAGTGGACCCACCCAGAGAAACAAACCGACAATTGGAACTGAATCACTGAATGGCCACAGTTACAGAGGAAGCTACACCCCAGAGTGCAGTGGACCCACCCATTGAAACAAACTGACAATTGGAACTGAATCACTGAATGGTCACTGTTACAGAGGCAGCTACAGCCCAGAGTGCAGTGGACCCACCCAGAGAAACAAACTGGCAATTGGAACTGAATCACTGAATGGTCACAGTTACAGAGGAAGCTACACCCCAGAGTGCAGTGGACCCACCCAGAGAAACAAACTGACAATTGGAACTGAATCACTGAATGGTCACAGTTACAGAGGCAGCTACATCCCAGAGTGCAGTGGAACCACCCAGAGAAACACACTGACAATAGGAACTTAATCACTGAATGGTCTCAGTTACAGAGGCAGCTACACCCCCGAGAGCAGTGGAACCACCCAGAGAAACACACTGAGAATTGGAACTGAATCATTGAATGGTCACAGTTACAGAGGCAGCTACATCCCAGAGAGCAGCGGAACCACCCAGAGAAACACACAGAGAATTGGAACTGAATCATTGAATGGTCACAGTTACAGAGGCAGCTACATCCCAGAGTGCAGTGGAACCACCCAGAGAAACACACTGACAATTGAAACTGAAGCACTGAATGGTCACAGTTACAGAGGCAGCTGCTGCCCAGAGTGCAGTGGTACCACTCAGAGAAACATACTGACAATTGGAACTGAATCACTTAATGCTCACAGTTACAGAGGCTGCTACATCCCAGTTAGCAGTGGAACCACCCAGAGAAACATACTGACAGTTGGAACTGAATCACCGAATGGTCACAGTTACAGAGGCAGCTACACCCCAGAGTGCAGTAGAACCACCGAGAGAAACACACTGACAATTGGAACTGAATCACTGAATGGACACAGTTACAGAGGCAGCTACACCCCAGAGTGCAGTGGAACCACCGAGAGAAACACACGGACAATTCGAAGTGAATCACTAAATGGTTACAGTTACAGTGGCAGCTAAACCACAGAGTGCTGTGGAACCACCCAGAGAAACACAATGACAATTGGAACTGAATCACTGAATGGTCAGAGTAACAGAGGCAGCTACACCCCAGAGTGCAGTGGAACCACCGAGAGAAACACACGGACAATTCGAAGTGAATCACTAAATGGTTACAGTTACAGAGGCAGCTACATCCCAGAGTGCAGTGGACCCACCCAGAGAAACACACTGACAATTGGAAGTGAATCACTGAATGGTAACAGTTACAGAGGCAGCTACATCCCAGAGTGCAGTGGTACCACCCAGAGAAACACACTGACAATTGGAACTGAATCTCTTAATGGTCACATTTACAGTGGCAGCTACATCCCAGAGTGCAGTGGAACCACCCAGAAAAACACACTGGCAATTGGAACTGAATCACTGAATGGTCACAGTTACAGAGTTAGCTACTCCCCAGAGAGCAGTGAACCCACCGAGAGAAACACACTGACAATTGGAACTGAATCACTGAATGGTCACAGTTACAGAGGCAACTGCGCCCCAGAGAGCAGTGGAACCATCCAGAGAAACACACTGACAATTGGAACTGAATCACTGAACGATCACAGTTACAGAGGCAGCTACATCCCAGAGAGAAGTGGAACAATCCAGAGAAATATACTGACAATTGGAACTGAATCACTGAATGGTCACAGTTACAGAGGCAGCTACACGCGGAGTGTGCAGTTCAACCACCCAGAGAAATGCTCTGACAATTGGAACTTAAGCACTGAATGGTCACAGTTTCAGAGGCAGCCACAGCCCAGGATGCAGTGAACTACCCAGAGAAACACACTGACAATTGGAACTGAATCACTTAATGGTCACAGTTACAGAGGCTGCTACATCCGACAGTGCAGGGGAACCACCCAGAGAAAAACACTGACAATTGGAACTGAATCACTTAATGCTCACAGTTACAGAGGCAGCTACATCCCCGAGTGCAGTGGAACCACCCAGAAAAACACACTGACGATAGGAACTGAATCACTGAAGTGTCAAAGTTACAGTGGCAGCTACACCCCAGAGAGCAGTGGATCCACCGAAAGAAACAGACTGACAATTGGAACTGAATCACTGAATGGGCACAGTTACAGAGGCAGCTACACGCCAGGGCAATAGAACCGCCTGGAGAAATGCACTGACGATTGGAACTGAATCACTGAATGGTCACAGTTACAGAGGCAGCTGCAGCCCAGCGTGCAGTAGAACATCCGAGAGAATCAACACACTGACAATTGGAACTGAATCACTGAATGGTCACAGTTACAGAGTCAGCTACACCTCAGAAAGCAGTGGACCCTGCGAGAGAAACACACTGACATTTGAAACTGAATCATTGAATGGTCACAGTTACAGAGGCAACTGCACCCCAGAGAGCAGTGGAACCACCCAGAGAAACACACTGACAATTGGAACTGAATCGCTGGATGGTCACAGTTACAGAGGCAACTGCACCCCAAAGAGCAGTGGAACCTTCCAGACAAACACACTGACAATTGGAACTGTATCACTGAACGGTCACAGTTACAGAGGCAGCTACAAACCAGAGAGCAGTGGAACCACCCAGAGAAACACACTGACAATTGGATCTGAATCGCAGGATGGTCACAGTTACAGAGGCAGCTACACCCCAGAGAGCAGTGAACCCACCGAGAGAAACATACTGACAATTGGAACTGAATCACTGAATGGTCACAGTTACAGAGGCAACTGCACCCCAGAGAGCAGTGGAACCATCCAGACAAACACACTGACAATTGAAACTGAATCACTGAACGGTCACAGTTACAGAGGCAGCTACAAACCAGAGAGCAGTGGAACCACCCAGAGAAACACACTGACAATTGGAACTGAATCACTGAATGGTCACAGTTACAGAGGCAGCGACACGCGGAGTGTGCAGTTGAACCATCCAGAGAAATGTTCTGACAATTGGAACTGAAGCACTGAATGGTCACAGTTACAGAGGCAGCTGCAGCCCAGAGTGCAGTGGAACCACCCAGAGAAACACACTGACAATTGGAACTGAATCACTTAATGGTCACAGTTACAGAGGCAGCTACATCAGACAGTGCAGTGGAACCACCCAGAGAAACACACTTACAATTGGAACTGAATCACAGAATGGTCACAGTTACAGAGGCAGCTACATGCCAGTATGCAGTAGAACCACCTAGAGAAATGCACTGACAATTGGAACTGAATCACAGAATGGTTACACTTACAGAGGCAGCTACGCACCAGAGAGCAGTGGAATCATCCAGAGAAACACACTGACAATTGGAACTGAATCGCTGAATGGTCACAGTTACAGAGGCAGCTACACCCCAGAGAGCAGTGGAATCATCCAGAGAAACACACTGACAATTGGAACTGAATCACTGAATGGTCACAGTTACAGAGGAAGCTACACCCCAGAGTGCAGTGGAACCACCCAGAGAAACACACTGAAGATTGGAACTGAATCACTGAATGGTCACAGTTACAAAGGCAGCTGCAGCCCAGAGTGCAGTAGAACATCCGAGAGAATCAACACACTGACAATTGGAACTGAATCATTGAATTGTCACAGTTAAAGAGGCAGCTACAGCACAGAGAGCAGTGGACCCACCGAGAGAAACACACTGACAATTGGAACTGAATCGCTGAATGGTCACAGTTACAGAGGCAGCTAAACCCCAGAGAGCAGTGGAACCATCCAGAGAAACACACTGACAATTGGAACTGAATCACTGAATGGTCACAGTTACAGAGGCAGCTACACGCCAGTGTAGTAGAACCACCTGGAGAAATGCACTGAAGATTGGAACTGAATCACTGAATGGTCACAGTTACAGAGGCAGCTGGAGCCCAGAGTGCAGTAGAACATCCGAGAGAATCAACACACTGACAATTGGAACTGAATCATTGATTGGTCACAGTTACAGAGGCAGCTACACCCGAGAGAGCAGTGGAACCACCCAGAGAAACACACTGACAATTGGAACTGAATCACTGAATGGTCACAGTTACAGAGGCAGCTGCAGCCCAGAGTGCAGTCGAACCACCCAGAGAAACACACTGACAATTGGAACTGAATCACTGAATGGTCACAGTTACAGAGGTAGCTACACCCCAGAGTGCAGTGGAACCACCCAGAGAAACAGACTGACAATTGGAACTGAATCATTGAATGGTCACAGTTACAGAGGTGGCTACATCCCAGAGTGCAGTGGATCCACCCAGAGTAACACACTGACAATTGTAACTGAATCACTGAATGATCACAGTTACAGTGGCAGCTACACCACAGAGTGCAGTGGACCCACCCAGAGAAACACACTGAGAATTGGAACTGAATCACTGAATGGTCACAGTTACAGAGGCAGCTATACCGCTGAGTGCAGTGGAACCACCCAGAGAAACACACTGACAATAGCAACTGAATCACTGAATGGAGAAAGTTACAGAGGCAGCTACATACCAGAGAGAAGTGGAACCACACAGTGATACAATTGGAACTGAAACACTGAATGGTGAAATTTGCAGAGGCAGCTACACCCCAGAGAGCAGTAGAACCACCGAGAAAAATGCATTGACGATTGGAACTGAATCACTGAATGGTCACAGTTACAGAGACTGCTATACCCCAGAGTGCAGTGGACCCACCCAGAGAAACACACTGAGAATTGGAACTGAATCACTGAATGGTCACAGTTACAGAGGCAGCTACGCACCAGAGAGCAGTGGAAGCACCCAGAGAAACACACTGATAATTGGAACTGAATCTCTAAATGGTCACATTTACAGTGGCAGCTACATCCCAGAGTGCATTGGAACCACCCAGAAAAACACACTGGCAATTGGAACTGAATCACTGAATGGTCACAGTTACAGAGGCAGCTACATGCCAGAGTGCAGTAGAACCACCGAGAGAAATGCACTGACAATTGGAACTGAATCACAGAATGGTCACAGTTACAGAGGCAGCTACACCCCAGAGTGCAGTGGAACCACCCAGAGAAACACACAGAAAATTGGAACTGAATCACTGAATGGTCACAGTTACAGAGGCAGCTACGCACCAGAGTACAGTGGAACCACCCAGAGAAACACACTAATAATTGGAACTGAATCGCTGAAATGTCACAGTTACAGAGCCAGCTACACCCCAGAGAGCAGTGGAACCATCCAGTGAAACACACTGACAATTGGAACTGAATCACTGAATGGTCACAGTTACAGAGGCAGCTACTCGCCAAAGTGCAGTAGAACCACCTAGAGAAATGCACTGACGACTGGAACTGAATCACTGAATGGTCACAGTTACAGAGGCAGCTGCAGCCCCGAGTCCAGTAGAACAACCGAGAGAAACAAACTGACAATTGGAACTGAATCACTGAATGGTGAAAGTTACAGAGGCAGCTACTCCCCAGAGTGCAGTGGACCCACCCAGAGAAACACACTGACAATTGGAACTGAATCACTGAATGGTCACAGTTCCAGAGGCAGCTGCAGACCAGAGTGCAGTAGAACCACCGAGAGAAACAACACACTGACAATTGGAACTGAATCACTGAATGGTGAAAGTTACAGAGGCAGTTACACCACAGAGTGCAGTGGAAACACACAGAGAAACACACTGACAATTGGAACTGAATCACTGAATGGTCACAGTTACAGAGACAGCTACACCCCAGAGTGTAGTGGAACCACCCACAGAAACATACTGACAATTGGAACTGAATCACTGAATGGTGAAAGTTACAGAGGCAGTTAAACCCCAGAGTGCAGTGTAACCACCCAGAGAAACACACTGACAATTGGAACTGAATCACTGAATGGTCACAGTTACAGAGGCAGCTGCACCCCAGAGTGCAGTAGAACCACCGAGAGAAATGCACTGACGATTGAAACTGAATCACTGAATGGTCACAGTCACAGAGGCAGCTACATCCCAGAGTGCAGTGGAACCACCCAGAGAAACACACTGACAATTGGAACTGACTCATTGAATGGAGACTGCAACAGAGGCAGCTACATACCAGAGAGAAGTGGAACCACACAGGGATACAAATGGAACTGAATCACTGAATGGTCACAGTTACAGAGGGAGCTACACCCCAGAGAGCGGTGGAACCACCCAGAGAAACACACTGTCAATTGGAACTGAATCACTGAATGGTCACAGTTACAGAGGCAGCTACACCCCAGAGATAATTGGAACAATCCAGAGAAACACACTGACAATTGGAACTGAATCACTGAATGGTCACAGTTAGAGAGGCAGCTACACCCCAGAGAGCAGTGGACCCACCGAGAGAAACACACTGAAAATTGGAACTGAATCACTGAATGGTCACAGTTACAGAGGCGGCAACACCCCAGAGTGCAGTGGACCCGCCCAGAGAAACACACTGAGAATTGGAACTGAATCACTGAATGGTCACAGTTACAGAGGCAGCTATACCGCAGAGTGCAGTGGAACCATCCAGAGAAACACACTGACAATTAGAACTGAATCACTGAATGGTCACAGTTACAGAGGCAGCTACATACAAGAGAGAAGTGGAACCACACAGGGATACAATTGGAACTGAATCACTGAATGGTCACAGTTACAGAGGCAGCAACACCCCAGAGTGCTGTGGACGCACCCAGAGAAACACACTGACAATTGGAACTGAATCATTGAATGGTCACAGTTACAGAGGCTGCAACTTCCCAGAGTGCAGTAGAACCACCGAGAGAAATGCACTGACGATTGGAACTGAATCACTGAATGGTCACAGTTACAGAGGCAGCTGCAGCCCAGAGTGCAGTAGATAATTCCCAGAGAATCAACACACTGACAATTGGAACTGAATCACTGAATGGTGAAAGTTACAGAGGCAGCTACACCCCAGAGAGCGGTGGAACCACCCAGAGAAACACACTGTCAATTGGAACTGAATCACTGAATGGTCACAGTTACAGAGGCAGCTACACCCCAGAGATAATTGGAACAATCCAGAGAAACACACTGACAATTGGAACTGAATCACTGAATGGTCACAGTTAGAGAGGCAGCTACACCCCAGGGAGCAGTGGACCCACCGAAAGAAACACACTGAAAATTGGAACTGAATCACTGAATGGTCACAGTTACAGAGGCAGCTACACCACAGAGAGCAGTGGAACCACCCAGAGAAACACACTGAGAATTGGAACTGAATCACTGAATGGTCACAGTTACAGAGGCAGCTACACCACAGAGAGCAGTGGAACCACCCAGAGAAACACACTGACGATAGGAACTGAATCACTGAATGGTCACAGTTACAGAGACTGCTATACCCCAGAGTGCAGTGGACCCACCCAGAGAAACACACCGAGAATTGGAACTGAATCACTGAATGGTCACAGTTACAGAGGCAGCTACGCACCAGAGAGCAGTGGAAGCACCCAGAGAAACACACTGATAATTGGAACTGAATAGCTGAAATGTCACAGTTACAGAGGCAGCTACACCCCAGAGTGCAGTGGACCCACCCAGAGAAACACATTGACAATTGGAACTGAATCACTGAATGGTCACAGTTACAGAGGCAGCTACACCCCAGAGTGCATTGGAACCACACAGAGAAAGACACTGACAATTGGAACTGAATCACTGAATGGTTACAGTTACAGAGTCAGCTACATCCCAGAGTGCAGTGGAACCACCCAGAGAAACACACTGACGATTGGAACTGAATCACTGAATGGTCACAGTTACAGAGGCAGCTACACCCCAGAGTGCAGTAGAACACCCGTGAGAATCAACGCACTGACAATTGGAACTGAATCACTGAATGGTCACAGTTATTTCATAGAATTTAGAGAGCAGAAGGAGGCCATTCGGCCCATCGTGTCTGCACCGGCTCTTGGAAAGAGCACCCTACCCAAGGTCAACAACTCCACCCTATCCCCATAACCCAGTCACCCCACCCAACACTAAGGGCAATTTTGAACACGAAAGGCAATTTATCATGGCCAATCCACCTAACCTGCACATCTTTGGACTGCGGGAGGAAACCGGAGCGCCCGGAGGAAACCCACGCACACACGGGGAGGATGTGCAGACTCCGCACAGACAGTGACCCAAGCCGGAATAGAACCTGGGACCCTGGAGCTGTGAAGCAATTGTGCTATCCACAAGGCTACCGTGCTACAGAGGCAGCTACATCCCAGAGTGCAGTGGAACGACCCAGAGAAACACACTGACAATTGGAACTGAATCACTGAATGGTCACTGTTACAGAGACAGCTACACCCCAGAACAGTGAACCACCCAGAGAAACACAGTGACAATAGGAATTGAATCAATGTATGGTCACAGTTACAGAGGCAGCTACACGCCAGAGTGCAGTAGGACCACCTAGAAAAATGCACTGACAATTGGAACTGAATCCCTGAATGGTCACAGTTACAGAGGCAGCTACGCACCAGAGAGCAGTGGAACCACCCAGAGAAACACACTAATAATTGGAATTGAATCGCTGAAATGTCACAGTTACAGAGGCAGCTACACCCCAGAGAGCAGTGGAACCATCCAGTGAAACACACTGACAATTGGAACTGAATCACTGAATGGTCACAGTTACAGAGGCAGCTACTCGCCAGTCTGCAGTAGAACCACCTAGAGAAATGCACTGACGATTGGAACTGAATCACTGAATGGTCACAGTTACAGAGGCAGCTGCAGCCCCGAGTCCAGTAGAACAACCGAGAGAAACACACTGACAATTGGAACTGAATCACTGAATGGTGAAAGTTACAGAGGCAGCTACTCCCCAGAGTGCAGTGGACCCACCCAGAGAAACACACTGACAATTGGAACTGAATCACTGAATGGTCACAGTTCCAGAGGCAGCTGCAGACCAGAGTGCAGTAGAACCACCGAGAGAATCAACACACTGACAATTGGAACTGAATCACTGAATGGTGAAAGTTACAGAGGCAGTTACACCCCAGAGTGCAGTGGAAACACACAGAGAAACACACTGGCAATTGGAACTGAATCACTGAATGGTCACAGTTACAGAGACAGCTACACCCCAGAGTGTAGTGGAACCACCGACAGAAACATACTGACAATTGGAACTGAATCACTGAATGGTGAAAGTTACAGAGGCAGTTACACCCCAGAGTGCAGTGTAACCACCCAGAGAAACACACTGACAATTGGAACTGAATCACTGAATGGTCACAGTCACAGAGGCAGCTACATCCCAGAGTGCAGTGGAACCACCCAGAGAAACACACTGACAATTGGAACTGAATCATTGAATGGAGACTGTAACAGAGGCAGCTGCATACCAGAGAGAAGTGGAACCACACAGGGATACAAATAGAACTGAATCACTGAATGGTCACAGTTAGAGAGGCAGCTACACCCCAGAGAGCAGTGGACCCACCGAGAGAAACACCCTGAAAATTGGAACTGAATCACTGAATGGTCACAGTTACAGAGGCGGCAACACCCGAGAGTGCAGTGGACCCGCCCAGAGAAACACACTGAGAATTTGAACTGAATCACTGAATGGTCACAGTGACAGAGGCAGCTATACTGCAGAGTGCAGTGGAACCATCCAGAGAAACACACTGACAATTCGAACTGAATCACTGAATGGTCACAGTTACAGAGGCAGCTACATACAAGAGAGAAGTGGAACCACACAGGGATACAATTGGAACTGAATCACTGAATGGTCACAGTTACAGAGGCAGCAAGACCCCAGAGTGCTGTGGACGCACCCAGAGAAACACACTGACAATTGGAACTGAATCATTGAATGGTCACAGTTACAGAGGCAGCAACTTCCCAGAGTGCAGTAGAACCACCGAGAGAAATGCACTGACGATTGGAACTGAATCACTGAATGGTCACAGTTACAGAGGCAGCTACGCACCAGAGAGCAGTGGAAGCACCCAGAGAAACACACTGATAATTGGAACTGAATCTCTAAATGGTCACATTTACAGTGGCAGCTACATCCCAGAGTGCATTGGAACCACCCAGAAAAACACACTGGCAATTGGAACTGAATCACTGAATGGTCACAGTTACAGAGGCAGCTACACGCCAGAGTGCAGTAGAACCACCGAGAGAAATGCACTGACAATTGGAACTGAATCACAGAATGGTCACAGTTACAGAGGCAGCTACACCCCAGAGTGCAGTGGAACCACCCAGAGAAACACACAGAAAATTGGTACTGAATCACTGAATGGTCACAGTTACAGAGGCAGCTACGCACCAGAGTACAGTGGAACCACCCAGAGAAACACACTAATAATTGGAACTGAATCGCTGAAATGTCACAGTTACAGAGCCAGCTACACCCCAGAGAGCAGTGGAACCATCCAGTGAAACACACTGACAATTGGAACTGAATCACTGAATGGTCACAGTTACAGAGGCAGCTACTCGCCAGTGTGCAGTAGAACCACCTAGAGAAATGCACTGACGACTGGAACTGAATCACTGAATGGTCACAGTTACAGAGGCAGCTGCAGCCCCGAGTCCAGTAGAACAACCGAGAGAAACAAACTGACAATTGGAACTGAATCACTGAATGGTGAAAGTTACAGAGGCAGCTACTCCCCAGAGTGCAGTGGACCCACCCAGAGAAACACACTGACAATTGGAACTGAATCACTGAATGGTCACAGTTCCAGAGGCAGCTGCAGACCAGAGTGCAGTAGAACCACCGAGAGAAACAACACACTGACAATTGGAACTGAATCACTGAATGGTGAAAGTTACAGAGGCAGTTACACCACAGAGTGCAGTGGAAACACACAGAGAAACACACTGACAATTGGAACTGAATCACTGAATGGTCACAGTTACAGAGACAGCTACACCCCAGAGTGTAGTGGAACCACCCACAGAAACATACTGACAATTGGAACTGAATCACTGAATGGTGAAAGTTACAGAGGCAGTTAAACCCCAGAGTGCAGTGTAACCACCCAGAGAAACACACTGACAATTGGAACTGAATCACTGAATGGTCACAGTTACAGAGGCAGCTGCACCCCAGAGTGCAGTAGAACCACCGAGAGAAATGCACTGACGATTGAAACTGAATCACTGAATGGTCACAGTCACAGAGGCAGCTACATCCCAGAGTGCAGTGGAACCACCCAGAGAAACACACTGACAATTGGAACTGACTCATTGAATGGAGACTGCAACAGAGGCAGCTACATACCAGAGAGAAGTGGAACCACACAGGGATACAAATGGAACTGAATCACTGAATGGTCACAGTTACAGAGGGAGCTACACCCCAGAGAGCGGTGGAACGACCCAGAGAAACACACTGTCAATTGGAACTGAATCACTGAATGGTCACAGTTACAGAGGCAGCTACACCCCAGAGATAATTGGAACAATCCAGAGAAACACACTGACAATTGGAACTGAATCACTGAATGGTCACAGTTAGAGAGGCAGCTACACCCCAGAGAGCAGTGGACCCACCGAGAGAAACACACTGAAAATTGGAACTGAATCACTGAATGGTCACAGTTACAGAGGCAGCTGCAGCCCAGAGTGCAGTAGATAATTCCCAGAGAATCAACACACTGACAATTGGAACTGAATCACTGAATGGTGAAAGTTACAGAGGCAGCTACACCCCAGAGAGCGGTGGAACCACCCAGAGAAACACACTGTCAATTGGAACTGAATCACTGAATGGTCACAGTTACAGAGGCAGCTACACCCCAGAGATAATTGGAACAATCCAGAGAAACACACTGACAATTGGAACTGAATCACTGAATGGTCACAGTTAGAGAGGCAGCTACACCCCAGGGAGCAGTGGACCCACCGAAAGAAACACACTGAAAATTGGAACTGAATCACTGAATGGTCACAGTTACAGAGGCAGCTACACCACAGAGAGCAGTGGAACCACCCAGAGAAACACACTGAGAATTGGAACTGAATCACTGAATGGTCACAGTTACAGAGGCAGCTACACCACAGAGAGCAGTGGAACCACCCAGAGAAACACACTGACGATAGGAACTGAATCACTGAATGGTCACAGTTACAGAGACTGCTATACCCCAGAGTGCAGTGGACCCACCCAGAGAAACACACTGAGAATTGGAACTGAATCACTGAATGGTCACAGTTACAGAGGCAGCTACGCACCAGAGAGCAGTGGAAGCACCCAGAGAAACACACTGATAATTGGAACTGAATAGCTGAAATGTCACAGTTACAGAGGCAGCTACACCCCAGAGTGCAGTGGACCCACCCAGAGAAACACATTGACAATTGGAACTGAATCACTGAATGGTCACAGTTACAGAGGCAGCTACACCCCAGAGTGCAGTGGAACCACACAGAGAAAGACACTGACAATTGGAACTGAATCACTGAATGGTTACAGTTACAGAGTCAGCTACATCCCAGAGTGCAGTGGAACCACCCAGAGAAACACACTGACGATTGGAACTGAATCACTGAATGGTCACAGTTACAGAGGCAGCTACACCCCAGAGTGCAGTAGAACACCCGTGAGAATCAACGCACTGACAATTGGAACTGAATCACTGAATGGTCACAGTTATTTCATAGAATTTAGAGAGCAGAAGGAGGCCATTCGGCCCATCGTGTCTGCACCGGCTCTTGGAAAGAGCACCCTACCCAAGGTCAACACCTCCACCCTATCCCCATAACCCAGTCACCCCACCCAACACTAAGGGCAATTTTGAACACGAAAGGCAATTTATCATGGCCAATCCACCTAACCTGCACATCTTTGGACTGCGGGAGGAAACCGGAGCGCCCGGAGGAAACCCACGCACACACGGGGAGGATGTGCAGACTCCGCACAGACAGTGACCCAAGCCGGAATAGAACCTGGGACCCTGGAGCTGTGAAGCAATTGTGCTATCCACAAGGCTACCGTGCTACAGAGGCAGCTACATCCCAGAGTGCAGTGGAACCACCCAGAGAAACACACTGACAATTGGAACTGAATCACTGAATGGTCACTGTTACAGAGACAGCTACACCCCAGAACAGTGAACCACCCAGAGAAACACAGTGACAATAGGAATTGAATCAATGTATGGTCACAGTTACAGAGGCAGCTACACGCCAGAGTGCAGTAGGACCACCTAGAAAAATGCACTGACAATTGGAACTGAATCCCTGAATGGTCACAGTTACAGAGGCAGCTACGCACCAGAGAGCAGTGGAACCACCCAGAGAAACACACTAATAATTGGAACTGAATCGCTGAAATGTCACAGTTACAGAGGCAGCTACACCCCAGAGAGCAGTGGAACCATCCAGTGAAACACACTGACAATTGGAACTGAATCACTGAATGGTCACAGTTACAGAGGCAGCTACTCGCCAGTCTGCAGTAGAACCACCTAGAGAAATGCACTGACGATTGGAACTGAATCACTGAATGGTCACAGTTACAGAGGCAGCTGCAGCCCCGAGTCCAGTAGAACAACCGAGAGAAACACACTGACAATTGGAACTGAATCACTGAATGGTGAAAGTTACAGAGGCAGCTACTCCCCAGAGTGCAGTGGACCCACCCAGAGAAACACACTGACAATTGGAACTGAATCACTGAATGGTC
Source organism: Scyliorhinus torazame (assembly GCF_047496885.1). NCBI lineage: Eukaryota > Metazoa > Chordata > Chondrichthyes > Carcharhiniformes > Scyliorhinidae > Scyliorhinus > Scyliorhinus torazame. The sequence continues at coordinate 124,722 of NW_027307806.1, read as the reverse complement.
ACAGTTCCAGAGGCAGCTGCAGACCAGAGTGCAGTAGAACCACCGAGAGAATCAACACACTGACAATTGGAACTGAATCACTGAATGGTGAAAGTTACAGAGGCAGTTACACCCCAGAGTGCAGTGGAAACACACAGAGAAACACACTGGCAATTGGAACTGAATCACTGAATGGTCACAGTCACAGAGGCAGCTACATCCCAGAGTGCAGTGGAACCACCCAGAGAAACACACTGACAATTGGAACTGAATCATTGAATGGAGACTGTAACAGAGGCAGCTGCATACCAGAGAGAAGTGGAACCACACAGGGATACAAATAGAACTGAATCACTGAATGGTCACAGTTAGAGAGGCAGCTACACCCCAGAGAGCAGTGGACCCACCGAGAGAAACACCCTGAAAATTGGAACTGAATCACTGAATGGTCACAGTTACAGAGGCGGCAACACCCGAGAGTGCAGTGGACCCGCCCAGAGAAACACACTGAGAATTGGAACTGAATCACTGAATGGTCACAGTGAAAGAGGCAGCTATACTGCAGAGTGCAGTGGAACCATCCAGAGAAACACACTGACAATTCGAACTGAATCACTGAATGGTCACAGTTACAGAGGCAGCTACATACAAGAGAGAAGTGGAACCACACAGGGATACAATTGGAACTGAATCACTGAATGGTCACAGTTACAGAGGCAGCAAGACCCCAGAGTGCTGTGGACGCACCCAGAGAAACACACTGACAATTGGAACTGAATCATTGAATGGTCACAGTTACAGAGGCAGCAACTTCCCAGAGTGCAGTAGAACCACCGAGAGAAATGCACTGACGATTGGAACTGAATCACTGAATGGTCACAGTCACAGAGGCAGCTGCAGCCCAGAGTGCAGTAGATAATTCCCAGAGAATCTACACACTGACAATTGGAACTGAATCACTGAATGGTGAAAGTTACAGAGGCAGCTACACCACAGAGAGCGGTGGAACCACCCAGAGAAACACACTGTCAATTGGAACTGAATCACTGAATGGTCACAGTTACCGAGGCAGCTACACCCCAGCGATAATTGGAACAATCCAGAGAAACACACTGACAATTGGAACTGAATCACTGAATGGTCACAGTTAGAGAGGCAGCTACACCCCAGAGAGCAGTGGACCCACCGAGAGAAACACACTGAAAATTGGAACTGAATCACTGAATGGTCACAGTTACAGAGGCAGCTACACCACAGAGAGCAGTGGAACCACCCAGAGAAACACACTGACAATTGGAACTGAATCACAGAATTGTCACAGTTACAGAGGCAGCTGCATGCGGAGTGTGCAGTTGAACCACCCAGAGAAACACACTGACGATTGGAACTGAATCACTGAATGGTCACGGTTACAGTGGCAGCTGCAGCCCAGAGCGCAGTAGAACATACGAGAGAATCAACGCACTGACAATTGGAACTGAATCACTGAATCGTCACAGTTACAGAGGCAGCTGCATCCCAGGTTGCAGTGGAACCACCCAGAGAAACCCATTGACAATTGGAACTGAATCACTGAATGGTCACAGTTACAGAGACAGCTACACCCCAGAGTGCAGTGGACCCACCCAGAGAAACACACTGAGAATTGGAACTGAATCACTGAATGGTCACAGTTACAGAGGCAGCTATACCGCAGAGTGCAGTGGAACCTCCCAGAGAAACACACTGACAATAGCAACTGAATCACTGAATGGAGACAGTTACAGAGGCAGCTACATACCAGAGAGAAGTGGAACCACACAGAGATACAATTGGAGCTGAATCACTGAATGGTCACATTTACAGAGGCAGCAACACCCCAGAGTGCAGTGGACGCACCCAGAGAAACACACTGACAATTGGAACTGAATCACTGAATGGTCACAGTTACAGAGGCAGCTATATCGCAGAGTGCAGTGGAACCACCCAGAGAAATACACTGACAATAGCAACTGAATCACTGAATGGTCACGGTTACAGTGGCAGCTGCAGCCCAGAGCGCAGTAGAACATCCGAGAGAATCAACGCACTGACAATTGGAACTGAATCACTGAATGGTATCAGTTACAGAGGCAGCTGCATCCCAGGGTGCAGTGGAACCACCCAGAGAAACCCACTGACAATTGGAACTGAATCACTGAATGGTCACAGTTACAGAGGCAGCTATACCGCAGAGTGCAGTTGAACCACCCAGAGAAACACACTGACAATTGGAACTGAATCACTGAATGGTCACAGTGACAGTTTCAGCTACACCCCTGAGTGCAATGGAACCACACAGAGAAACACACTGACAATTGGAACTCAATCACAGAATGGTCACAGTTACAGAGGCAGCTACATCTCAGAGTGCAGTGGAACCACCCAGAGAAACACACTGACAATTGGATCTGAATCACTGAATGGTCACAATTACAGAGACAGCTACATCCCAGAGTGCAGTGGAACCATCCAGAGAACCACACTGACAATTGGAACTGAATAACAGAATGGAGACAGTTACAGTGGCAGCTAAACCCCAGAGCGCAGTAGAACGACCGAGAAAAAAACACTGACAATTGGAACTGAATGACTGAATGGTCACAGTTACAGTGGCAGCTACGCCCCAGAGTGCAGTAGAACCACCGAGAGAAACACGCTGACAATTAGAACTGAACCATTGAATGGTCACAGTTACAGTGGCAGCTACACCCTAGAGATAATTAGAACAATCCAGAGAAACACACTGACAATTGGAACTCAATCACAGAATGGTCACAGTTACAGAGGCAGCTACATCTCAGAGTGCAGTGGAACCACCCAGAGAAACACACTGACAATTGGATCTGAATCACTGAATGGTCACAATTACAGAGACAGCTACATCCCAGAGTGCAGTGGAACCATCCAGAGAACCACACTGACAATTGGAACTGAATAACTGAATGGAGACAGTTACAGTGGCAGCTAAACCCCAGAGCGCAGTAGAATGACCGAGAAAAAAACACTGACAATTGGAACTGAATGACTGAATGGTCACAGTTACAGTGGCAGCTACGCCCCAGAGTGCAGTAGGACCACCGAGAGAAACACGCTGACAATTAGAACTGAACCATTGAATGGTCACAGTTACAGAGGAAGCTACACCCCAGAGTGCAGTGGAACCACCCAGAGAAACACACTGAAGATTGGAACTGAATCACTGAATGGTCACAGTTACAAAGGCAGCTGCAGCCCAGAGTGCAGTAGAACATCCGAGAGAATCAACACACTGACAATTGGAACTGAATCATTGAATGGCCACTGTTACAGAGGCAGCTACATCCCAGAGAGCAGTGGAATCACCCAGAGAAACACACCGACAATTGCAACTGAATCACTGAATGGTCACAGTTACAGAGGCAGCTACACACCGGAGAGCAGTGAACCCACCGAGAGAAACACACTGACAATTGGAACTTAATCACTGAATGGTCCCAGTTACAGAGGCAACTGCATCCCTGAGAGCAGTGGAACCATCCAGAGAAACACACTGACAATTGGAACTGAATCACTGAACGGCCACAGTTACAGAGGCAGCTACACCCCAGAGTGCCGTGGAACCAGCCAGAGAAACACACTGACAATTGGAACTGAATCGCTGAATGGTCACAGTTACAGAGGCAGCTACAGCCCAGAGAGCAGTGGAGCCACCGAGAGAAACACACTGACAATTGCAACTGAATCACTGAATGGTCACAGTTACAGAGGCAGCTACACCACAGAGAGCAGTGGAAACACCCAGAGAAACACAATGACAATTGGAACTGAATCACTTAATGGTCACAGTTACAGAGGCAGCTACATCAGACAGTGCAGTGGAACCACCCAGAGAAACACACTGACGATTGGAACTGAATCACTGAATGGTCACAGTTACAGAGGCAACGACACACCAGAGTGCAGTGGAACCACCCAGAGAAACACTCGGACAATTGGAACTGAATCGCTGAAATGTCACAGTTACAGAGGCAGCTACACCCCAGAGTGCAGTGGAACCATCCAGAGAAACACACTGACAATTGGAACTGAATCACTGAATGGTCACAGTTACAGTGGCAGCTACACCCCAGAGTGCAGTAGAACCACCGAGAGAAACAACACACTGACAATTGGAACTGAATCACTGAATGGTGAAAGTAACAGAGGCAGTGACGCCCCAGAGTGCAGTGGAACCATCCAGAGAAACACACTGACAATTGGAACTGAATCACTGAATGGTCACAGTTACAGAGGCTGCTACACGCCAGTGTGCAGTAGAACCACCCAGAGAAACACACTGACAGTTGGAACTGAATCACTTAATGGTCACAGTTTCAGAGGCAGCTACATCCCAGAGTGCAGTGGACCCACTCAGAGAAACACACTGACAATTGGAACTGAATCACTAAATGGTCACAGTTACAGAGGCAGCTACATCTCAGAGTGCAGTGGAACAACCCAGAGAAACACACTGACAATTGGAACTGAATCACTGAATGGTCACAATTACAGAGGCAGCTGCATCCCAGAGTGCAGTGGAACCACCCAGAGAACCACACTGACAATTGGAACTGAATCACTGAATGGAGACAGTTACAGTGGCAGCTAAACCCCAGAGCGCAGTAGAATGACCGAGAGAAAAACACTGACAATTGGAACTGAATCACTGAATGGTCACAGTTACAGTGGCAGCTACACCCCAGAGTGCAGTAGAACCACTGAGAGAAACACACTGAGAATTGGAACTGAATCACTGAATGGTCACAGTTACAGAGACAGCTACACCCCAGAGTGCAGTGGAACCACCCAGAGAAACAAACTGACAATTGGAACTGAATGACTGAATGGTCACAGTTACAGAGACAGCTATACCCCAGAGTGCATTGGAACCACCCAGAAAAACACACTGGCAATTGGAACTGAATAATTGAATGGTCACAGTTACAGAGGCAGCTACATCCAAGAGTGCAGGAGAACCACCCAGAGAAACACACTGACAATTGGAACTGAATCACTGAATGGTCAAATTTACAGTGGCAGCTAGACACCAGGGTGCAGTGGAACCGCGCAGAGAAACACACTGACAATTGGAACTGAATCATTGAATGGTCACAGTTACAGAGGCGGCTAAACCCCAGAGTGCAGTGGACCCACCAAGAGAAACACACTGAGAATTGGAACTGAATCACTGAATGGAGACAGTTACAGAGGCAGCTAAACCCCAGAGTTCAGTAGATTCACCGAGAGAAACACAGTGACAATTGGAACTGAATCACTGAATGGTCACAGGGACATTGGCAGCTACACCCCAGAGTGCAGTGGAACCACCCAGAGAAACACACTGACAATTGGAACTGAATCACTGAATGGTCACAGTTACAGAGGCAGCTACACCCCAGAGTGCAGTGGAACCACCCAGAAAAACACACTGACAATTGGAACTGAATCATTGAATGGTCACAGTTACAGAGGCAGCTACACCACAGAGAGCAGTGGAACCATTCAGAGAAACACACTGACAATTGGAACTGAATCAGTGAATGGTCACAGTTATAGAGGCAGCTGCAGCCCAGAGTGCAGTAGAACATCCGAGAGAATCAAAACACTGACAATTGGAACTAAATCACAGAATGGTCACAGTTACAGAGGCAGCTGCATCCCAGAGTGCAGTTGAACCACCGAGAGAATCACACTGACAGTTGGAACTGAATCACTGAAACGTCACAGTTACAGAGGCAGCTACAGCCCAGAGTGCAGTGGAACCACCCAGAGAAACACACTGACAATTGGAACTGAATCACTGAAATTTCACAGTTACAGAGGCAGCTACACCACAGAGAGCAGTGGAACAACCCAGAGAAACACACTGACAATTCGAACTGAAGCACTGAATGGTCACAGTTACAGAGGCAGCTGCAGCCCAGAGTGCAGTGGAACCACCCAGAGAAACACACTGACAATTGGAACTGAATCACTTAATGGTCACAGTTACAGAGGCAGCTACATCAGACAGTGCAGTGGAAGCACCCAGAGAAACATACTGACAATTGGAACTTAATCACTGAATGGTCACAGTTACAGAGGCAGCAACATCCCTGAGTGCATTGGAACCACCCAGAAAAACACACTGGCAATTGGAACTGAATAATTGAATGGTCACAGTTACAGAGGCAGCTACATCCCAGAGTGCAGGAGAACGACCCAGAGAAACACACTGACAATTGGAACTGAATCACTGAATGGTCAAATTTACAGTGGCAGCTAGACACCAGGGTGCAGTGCAACCGCGCAGAGAAACACACTGACGATCGGAACTGAATCACTGAATGGTCACAGTTCCAGAGACATCTACACCCCAGAGTGCAGTGGAACTATACAGAGAAACACACTGACAATTGGAACTGAATCACTGAATGGACACAGTTACAGAGGCAGCTGCAGCCCAGAGTGCAGTAGAACCACCGAGAGAAACAACAGACTGACAATTGGAACTGAATCACTGAATGTTCACAGTTACAGAGGCAGCTACACCCCAGAGAGAATTGGAACAATCCAAAGAAACACACTGACAATTGGAACTGAATAATTGAATGGTCACATTTACAGAGGCAGCTACACGCCAGTGTGCAGTAGAACCACCCAGAGAAATGTACTGACGATTGGAACTGAATCAATGAATGGTCACAGTTACAGACGCAGCTACACGCGGAGTGCAGTAGAACCACCCAGAGAAACACACTGACACTTGGAACTGAATCACTGAATGGTCACATTTACTGTGGCAGCTAGACACCAGGGTGCAGTGTAACCACCCAGAGAAACACACTGACAATAGGAACTGAATCACTGAATGGTCACAGTTACAGAGAAAGCTACACCCCAGAGTGCAGTGGGACCACCCAGAGAAACAGACTGATAATTGGAACTGAATCACTGAGTAGTCACAGCTACAGAGGCAGCTGCAGCCCAGAGTGCAGTAGAGCCACCGACAGAAACACACTGAGAATTGGAACTGAATCACTGAATGGTCAGAGTTACAGAGGCAGCTACACCCCAGAGAGCAGTGGAACCACCCAGAGAAACACACTGACAATTGGAACTGAATCACTGAATGGTCAGAGTTACAGAGGCAGCTACACCCCAGTGTGCAGTGGAACAACCCAGAGAAACACACAGACAATTCGAACTAAAGCACTGAATGGTCACAGTTACAGTGGCAGCTGCAGCCCGAGTGCAGTGGAACCACCCAGAGAAACACACTGACAATTGGAACTGAATCACTTAATGGTCACAGTTACAGAGGCAGCTACATCAGACAGTGCAGTGGAACCACCCAGAGAAACACACTGACAATTGGGACTGAATCATTGAATGGTCACAGTTACAGAGGCAGCTACATCCCAGAGTGCATTGGAACCACCCAGAAAAACACACTGGCAATTGGAACTGAATAATTGAATGGTCACAGTTACAGAGGCAGCTACATCCCAGAGTGCAGGAGAACCACCCAGAGAAACACACTGACAATTGGAACTGAATCACTGAATGGTCAAATTTACAGTGGCAGCTAGACACCAGGGTGCAGTGGAACCACCCAGAGAAACACACTGACAATTGGAACTGAATCACTGAATGGACACAGTTACAGAGGCAGCTAAACGCCAGTGTGCAGTAGAACCACCTAGTGAAATGCACTGACGATTGGAACTGAATCACTGAATGGTCACAGTTACAGAGGCAGCTGCAGCCCAGAGTGCAGTAGAACCACCGAGAGAAACAACACACTGACAATTGGAACTAAATCAGTGAATGTTCACATTTACAGAGGCAGCTACATCCCAGAGTGCAGTGGAACCACCCAGAGAAACACACTGACAATTGGAACTGAATCACTGAATGGTCACAGTTACAGAGGCAGCTACACCACAGAGAGCAGTGGAACAACCCAGAGAAACACACTGACAATTCGAACTGAAGCACTGAATGGTCACAGTTACAGAGGCAGCTGCAGCCCAGAGTGCAGTGGAACCACCCAGAGAAACACACTGACAATTGGAACTGAATCACTTAATGGTCACAGTTACAGAGGCAGCTACATCAGACAGTGCAGTGGAACCACCCAGAGAAACATACTGACAATTGGAACTTAATCACTAAATGGTCACAGTTACAGAGGCAGCAACATCCCTGAGTGCATTGGAACCACCCAGAAAAACACACTGGCAATTGGAACTGAATAATTGAATGGTCACAGTTACAGAGGCAGCTACATCCCAGAGTGCAGGAGAACGACCCAGAGAAACACACTGACAATTGGAACTGAATCACTGAATGGTCAAATTTACAGTGGCAGCTAGACACCAGGGTGCAGTGCAACCGCGCAGAGAAACACACTGACGATCGGAACTGAATCACTGAATGGTCACAGTTACAGAGACATCTACACCCCAGAGTGCAGTGGAACTATACAGAGAAACACACTGACAATTGGAACTGAATCACTGAATGGACACAGTTACAGAGGCAGCTGCAGCCCAGAGTGCAGTAGAACCACCGAGAGAAACAACAGACTGACAATTGGAACTGAATCACTGAATGTTCACAGTTACAGAGGCAGCTACACCCCAGAGAGAATTGGAACAATCCAAAGAAACACACTGACAATTGGAACTGAATAATTGAATGGTCACATTTACAGAGGCAGCTACACGCCAGTGTGCAGTAGAACCACCCAGAGAAATGTACTGACGATTGGAACTGAATCAATGAATGGTCACAGTTACAGACGCAGCTACACGCGGAGTGCAGTAGAACCACCCAGAGAAACACACTGACACTTGGAACTGAATCACTGAATGGTCACATTTACTGTGGCAGCTAGACACCAGGGTGCAGTGTAACCACCCAGAGAAACACACTGACAATAGGAACTGAATCACTGAATGGTCACAGTTACAGAGAAAGCTACACCCCAGAGTGCAGTGGGACCACCCAGAGAAACAGACTGATAATTGGAACTGAATCACTGAATAGTCACAGTTACAGAGGCAGCTGCAGCCCAGAGTGCAGTAGAGCCACCGACAGAAACACACTGAGAATTGGAACTGAATCACTGAATGGTCAGAGTTACAGAGGCAGCTACACCCCAGAGAGCAGTGGAACCACCCAGAGAAACACACTGACAATTGGAACTGAATCACTGAATGGTCAGAGTTACAGAGGCAGCTACACCCCAGTGTGCAGTGGAACAACCCAGAGAAACACACAGACAATTCGAACTAAAGCACTGAATGGTCACAGTTACAGTGGCAGCTGCAGCCCGAGTGCAGTGGAACCACCCAGAGAAACACACTGACAATTGGAACTGAATCACTTAATGGTCACAGTTACAGAGGCAGCTACATCAGACAGTGCAGTGGAACCACCCAGAGAAACACACTGACAATTGGGACTGAATCATTGAATGGTCACAGTTACAGAGGCAGCTACATCCCAGAGTGCATTGGAACCACCCAGAAAAACACACTGGCAATTGGAACTGAATAATTGAATGGTCACAGTTACAGAGGCAGCTACATCCCAGAGTGCAGGAGAACCACCCAGAGAAACACACTGACAATTGGAACTGAATCACTGAATGGTCAAATTTACAGTGGCAGCTAGACACCAGGGTGCAGTGGAACCACACAGAGAAACACACTGACAATTGGAACTGAATCACTGAATGGTCACAGTTACAGAGACATCTACACCCCAGAGTGCAGTGGAACCACCCAGAGAAACACACTGACAATTGGAACTGAATCACTGAATGGACACAGTTACAGAGGCAGCTAAACGCCAGTGTGCAGTAGAACCACCTAGTGAAATGCACTGACGATTGGAACTGAATCACTGAATGGTCACAGTTACAGAGGCAGCTGCAGCCCAGAGTGCAGTAGAACCACCGAGAGAAACAACACACTGACAATTGGAACTAAATCAGTGAATGTTCACATTTACAGAGGCAGCTACATCCCAGAGTGCAGTGGAACCACCCAGAGAAACACACAGACAATTGGAACTGAATCACTGAATGGTCACAGTTACAGAGGCAGCTACACCCCAGAGTGCAGTGGAACCACCCAGAGAAACACACTGACAATTGGAACTGAATGAATGAATGGTCACAGTTACAGAGGCAGCTAGACGCCAGTGTGCAGTAGAACCACCCAGAGGAATGCACTGACGATTGGAATTGAATCAATGAATGGTCACAGTAACAGAGGCAGCTACACGCGGAGTGCAGTAGAACCACCCAGAGAAACACATGACACTTGGAACGGAATCACTGAATGGTCACATTTACAGTGGCAGCTAGACACCAGGGTGCAGTGTACCCACCCAGAGAAACACATTCACAATAGGAACTGAATCACTGAATGGTCACAGTTACAGAGAAAGCTACACCCAAGAGTGCAGTGGAACCACCCAGAGAAACAGACTGATAATTGGAACTGAATCGCTGAATGGTCACAGTTACAGAGGCAGCTACACCCCAGAGAGCAGTGGAACCATCCAGAGAAACACACTGACAATTGGAACTGAATCACTGAATGGTCACGATTACAGAGGCAGCTACACGCCAGTGTGCAGTAGAACAACCTAGAGTTATTCACTGACGATTGGAACTGAATCACTGAATGGTCACAGTTACAGAGGCAGCTGCAGCCCAGAGTTCAGTAGAACCACCGACAGAAACACACTGAGAATTGGAACTGAATCACTGAATGGTCACAGTTACAGAGGCAGCTACACCCCAGAGAGCAGTGGAACCACCCAGCGAAACACACTGACAATTGGAACTGAATCGCTGAATAGTCACAGTTACAGAGGCAGCTGCACCCCAGAGAGCAGTGGAACAATCCAGAGAAACAAACTGACATTTGGAACTGAATCAGTGAATGGTCACAGTTACAGAGGCAGCTGCAGCCCAGAGTGCAGTAGAACCACCGACAGAAACACACTGAGAATTGGAACTGAATCACTGAATGGTCACAGTTACAGAGGCAGCTACACCCCAGAGAGCAGTGGAACCACCCAGCGAAACACACTGACAATTGGAACTGAATCACTGAAATGTCACAGTTACAGAGGCAGTTAAACCACAGAGAGCAGTGGAACCACCAAGAGAAACACACTGACAATTGGAACTGAATCACTGAATGGTCACAGTTACAGAGGCAGCTACATCCCAGAGTGCAGTGGAAGCACCCAGAGAAACGCACTGACAATTGGAACTGAATCATTGAATGGTCACAGTTACAGAGGCGGCTACACCCCACAGTGCAGTGGACCCACACAGAGAAACACACTGTGAATTGGAACTGAATCACTGAATGGTCACAGTTACATTGGCAGCTATACCGCAGAGTGAAGTGGAACCACCCAGAGAAACACGCTGACAATAGCAACTGAATCACTGAATGGAGACAGTTACAGATGCAGCTACATACCAGAGAAAAGTGTAACCACACAGAGATACAATTGGAACTGAATCACTGAATGGTCACAGTTACAGAGGCAGCAACACCCCAGAGTGCAGTGGCCGCACCCAGAGAAACACACTGACAATTGGAACTGAATAATTGAATGGTCACAGTTACAGAGGCAGCTACACCCCAGAGTGCAGTGGACCCACCCAATGAAACACACTGAGATTTGGAACTGAATCACTGAATGGTCACAGTTACAGAGGCAGCTATACAGCAGAGTGCAGTGGAACAACCCAGAGAAACACACTGACAATAGCAACTGAATCACTGAATGGACACAGTTACAGAGGCAGCTAAACACCAGAGTGCAGTAGATTCACCGAGAGAAACACAGTGACAATTGGAACTGAATCACTGAATGGTCACAGTGACAGTGGCAGCTACATCCCAGAGTGCAGTGGAACCACACAGAGAAACACACTGACAATTGGAAATGAATCACTGAATGGTCATAGTTACAGAGGCAGCTACATCTCAGAGTGCAGTGGAACCACACAGAGAAACACACTGACAATTGGATCTGAATCACTGAATGGTCACAATTACAGAGGCAGCTACATCCCAGAGTGCAGTGGAACCACCCAGAGAACCACACTGACAATTGGAACTGAATCACTGAATGGAGACAGTTACAGTGGCAGTTAAACCCCAGAGCGCAGTAGAATGACCGAGAGAAAAACACTGACAATTGGAACTGAATCACTGAATGGTCACAGTTACAGAGGCAGCGACGCCCCAGGGCGCAGTGGAACCACCCAGAGAAACACACTGAGAATTGGAACTGAATCACTGAATGGTCACAGTTACAGAGACAGCTACACCCCAAAGCAGTGAACCACCCAGAGGAACACACTGACAATAGGAATTGAATCACTGTATGGTCACAGTTACAGAGACAGCTACACCCCAGAGAGCAGTGGAACCAACCAGAGAAACACACTGACAATAGGAATTGAATCACTGTATGGTCACAGTTACAGAGACAGCTACACCCCAGAGTGCAGTGGAACCAGCCGGAGAGACAAACTGACATTTGGAACTGAATCACTGAATGGTGAAAGTTACAGTGGCAGCTACACCCCAGAGAGCAGTGGACCCACTGAGAGAAATACATTGACAATTGGATCTGAATCACTAAATGGTCACAGTTACAGAGGCAGCAGCAGCCCAGAGTGCAGGTGAACCACCGAGAGGAACAGCACACTGACAATTGGTACTGAATCACAGAATGGTGAAAGTTACAGAGGCAGCTACACCCAGAGTGCAGTGGAACCACCCAGACAAACACACTGACAATTGGAAAAGAATCACTGAATGGTCACAGTTACAGAGGCAGCTATGCACCAGAGAGCAGTGGAACCACCCAGAGAAACACACTGACAATTGGAACTGAATCACTGAATGGTCACAGTTGCAGAGGCAGCTACACCCCAGAGAGAATTGGAACAATCCAGAGAAACACACTGGCAATTGGAACTGAATCATTGAATTGTCACAGTTACAGAGGCAGCTACACCCCAGAGTGCAGTGGAACCACTCAGAGAAACACACTGACAGTTGGAACTGAATTACTGTAATGTCACAGTTACAGAGGCACCTAAACCACAGATAGCAGTGGAACCACCCAGAGAAACACACTGACAATTGGAACTGAATCACTGAATGGTCAGTTACAGAGGCACCTATATCGCAGAGTGCAATGGAACCACCCAGAGAAACACACTGACAATAGCAACTGAGTCACTGAATGGAGACAGTTACAGAGGCAACTAAACCCCAGAGTGCAGTAGATTAACCGAGAGAAACACAGTGACAATTGGAACTGAATCACTGAATGGTCACAGTGACAGTGGCAGCTACACCCCAGATTGCAGTGGAACCACACAGAGAAACACACTGACAATTTGAAATGAATCACAGAATGGTCACAGTTACAGAGGCAGCTACATCTCAGAGTGCAGTGGAACCACCCAGAGAAACTCACTGACAATTGGAACTGAATCACTGAATGGTCACAATTACAGAGGCAGCTACATCCCAGTGTGCAGTGGAACCACCCAGAGAACCACACTGACAATTGGAACTGAATCATTGAATGGAGACGGTTACAGTGGCAGCTAAACCCCAGAGCGCAGTAGAATGACCGAGGGATAAACACTGACAATTAGAACTGAATCACTGAATGGTAACAGTTACAGTGGCAGCTACACCCCTGAGTGCAGTAGAACCACCGAGAGAAACACACTGAGAATTGTAACCGAATCACTGAATGGTCACAGTTACAGAGGCAGCTAGACCCCAGAGAGCAGTGGAACCACCCAGAGAAACACACTGACAATTGGAACTGAATCACTGAATGGTCACAGTTACAGGGGCAGCTACACCCCAGAGATAATTGGAACAATCCAGAGAAACACACTGACAATTGAAACTGAATCACTGAATGGTCACAGTTACAGAGGCAGCTACACCCCAGAGTGCAGAGGACCCACCCAGAGAAACACAATGACAATTGGAACTGAATCACTGAATGGTCACAGTAACAGAGGCAGCTACACCCCAGAGTGCAGTGGAACCACCCAGAGAAACACACTAACAATTGGAACTGAATCATTGAATGGTCACAGTTACAGAGGCAGCTACACGCCAGTGTGCAGTAGAACCACCCAGAGAAATGCACTGACGATTGGAACTGAATCACTGAATGGTCACAGTTACAGAGGCAGCTGCAGCCCAGAGTGCAGTAGAACATCCGAGAGAATCAACACACTGACAATTGGAACTGAATCACTGATTGGTGAAAGTTACAGAGGCAGCTACACCCAGAGTGCAGTGGAACCACCCAGAGAAACACATTGACAATTGGAACTGAATCCCTGAATGGTCACAGTTACAGAGGCAGCTACATCCCAGAGTGCAGTGGAGCCACCCTGAGAAACACACTGACAATTGGAACTGAATCACTGAATGGTCACAGTTACAGAGGCAGCGACGCCCCAGAGCGCAGTGGAACCACCCAGAGAAACACACTGAGAATTGGAACTGAATCACTGAATGGTCACAGTTACAGAGACAGCTACACCCCAAAGCAGTGAACCACCCAGAGGAACACACTGACAATAGGAATTGAATCACTGTATGGTCACAGTTACAGAGACAGCTACACCCCAGAGTGCAGTGGAACCAGCCGGAGAGACAAACTGACATTTGGAACTGAATCACTGAATGGTGAAAGTTACGGTGGCAGCTACACCCCAGAGAGCAGTGGACCCACCGAGAGAAATACATTGACAATTGGATCTGAATCACTGAATGGTCACAGTTACAGAGGCAGCAGCAGGCCAGAGTGCAGGTGAACCACCGAGAGGAACAGCACACTGACAATTGGTACTGAATCACAGAATGGTGAAAGTTACAGAGGCAGCTACACCCAGAGTGCAGTGGAACCACCCAGACAAACACACTGACAATTGGAAAAGAATCACTGAATGGTCACAGTTACAGAGGCAGCTATGCACCAGAGAGCAGTGGAACCACCCAGAGAAACACACTGACAATTGGAACTGAATCACTGAATGGTCACAGTTGCAGAGGCAGCTACACCCCAGAGAGAATTGGAACAATCCAGAGAAACACACTGGCAATTGGAACTGAATCATTGAATGGTCACAGTTACAGAGGCAGCTACACCCCAGAGTGCAGTGGAACCACTCAGAGAAACACACTGACAGTTGGAACTGAATTACTGTAATGTCACAGTTACAGAGGCACCTAAACCACAGATAGCAGTGGAACCACCCAGAGAAACACACTGACAATTGGAACTGAATCACTGAATGGTCACAGTTACAGAGGCAGCTACATCCCAGAGTGCAGTGGAAGCACCCAGAGAAACACACTGACAGTTGGAACTGAATCACTGAAATGTCACAGTTACAGAGGCAGCTAAACCACAGAGAGCAGTGGAACCACCCAGAGAAACACACTGAGATTTGGAACTGAATCACTGAATGGTCAGTTACAGAGGCACCTATATCGCAGAGTGCAATGGAACCACCCAGAGAAACACACTGACAATAGCAACTGAGTCACTGAATGGAGACAGTTACAGAGGCAGCTAAACCCCAGAGTGCAGTAGATTAACCGAGAGAAACACAGTGACAATTGGAACTGAATCACTGAATGGTCACAGTGACAGTGGCAGCTACACCCCAGATTGCAGTGGAACCACACAGAGAAACACACTGACAATTTGAAATGAATCACAGAATGGTCACAGTTACAGAGGCAGCTACATCTCAGAGTGCAGTAGAACCACCGAGAGAAACACACTGAGAATTGTAACCGAATCACTGAATGGTCACAGTTACAGAGGCAGCTAGACCCCAGAGAGCAGTGGAACCACCCAGAGAAACACACTGACAATTGGAACTGAATCACTGAATGGTCACAGTTACAGGGGCAGCTACACCCCAGAGATAATTGGAACAATCCAGAGAAACACACTGACAATTGAAACTGAATCACTGAATGGTCACAGTTACAGAGGCAGCTACACCCCAGAGTGCAGAGGACCCACCCAGAGAAACACAATGACAATTGGAACTGAATCACTGAATGGTCACAGTTACAGAGGCAGCTACACCCCAGAGTGTAGTGGAACAACCCAGAGAAACACACTGACAATTGGAACTGAATCATTGAATGGTCACAGTTACAGAGGCAGCTATATCCCAGAGTGCAGTAGAACCACCCAGAGAACCACACTGACTCTTGGAACTGAATCACTGAATGGTCACATTTACAGTGGCAGCTAGACACCAGGGTGCAGTGGAAACACCCAGAGAAACACGCTGACAATAGGAACTGAATCACTGAATGGTCACAGTTACAGCGGCAGCTACACGCCAGTGTGCAGTAGAACCACCGAGAGAAATGCACTGACGATTGGAACTGAATCACTGAATGGTCAGAGTTAAAGAGGCAGCTACACCCCAGAGAGCAGTGGAACCATCCAGAGAAACACACTGACAATTGGAACTGAATCACTGAATCGTCACAGTTACAGAGGCAGCTACACATCAGAGAGCAGTGGAACCACCCAGAGAAACACACTGACAATTAGAACTGAATCACTGAATGGTCACAGTTACAGAGGCAGCTGCACCCCAGAGAGCAGTGGAACCACCCAGAGAAACACACTGTCAATTGGAATTGAATCACTGAATGGTCACAGTTACAGAGGCAGCTACACGCCAGTGTTCAGTAGAACCATCTAGAGAAATGCACTGGCGATTGGAACTGAATCATGAATGGTCACAGTTACAGAGGCAGCTGCAGCCCAGAGTGCAGTAGAACCACCGAGAGAAACAACACACTGACAATTGGAACTGAATCACTGAATGGTGAAAGTTACAGAGGCAGCTACACCCCAGAGTGCCGTGGAACCACCCAGAGAAACACACTGACAATTGGAACTGAATAATTGAATGGTCACAGTTACCGAGGCGGCTACACCCCAGAGTGCAGTGGACCCACTCAGAGAAACACACTGAGAATTGGAACTGAATCACTGAATGGTCACAGTTACAGAGGCAGCTATACCGCATAGTGCAGTGGAACCACCCAGGGAAACACACTGACAATAGCAACTGAAACACTGAATGGAGACAGTTACAGAGGCAGCTACATATAAGAGAGAAGTGGAACCACACAGAGAAACAATTGGAACTGAATCACTGAATGGTCACAGTTACAGAGGCGGCAACACCCCAGAGTGCAGTGGACGCACGCAGAGAATCACACTGACAATTGGAACTGAATCACTGAATGGTCACATTTACAGAGGCAGCTATATCGCAGATTGCAGTGAAACCACCCAGAGAAACACACTGACAATAGCAACTGAATCACTGAATGGAGACAGTTACAGAGGCAGCTAAACCCCAGAGTGCAGTAGATTCACCGAGAGAAACACAGTGATAATTGGAACTGAGTCACTGAATGGTCATAGTGACAGTGGCAGCTACACCCCAGAGTGCAGTGGAACCACACCGAGAAACACACTGACAATTGGAACTGAATCACAGAATGGTCACAGTTACATAGGCAGCTACATCTCAGAGTGCAGTAGAATGACCGAGAGAAAAACACTGACAATTGGAACTGAATCACTGAACGGTCACAGTTCCAGTGGCAGCTACACCCCAAAGAGCAGTGGAACCACCCAGAGAAACACACTGACAATTAGAACTGAATCACTGAATGGTCACAGTTACAGAGGCAGCTGCACCCCAGAGAGCAGTGGAACCACCAAGAGAAACACACTGACAATTGGAACTGAATCACTGAATGGTCACAGTTACAGAGGCAGCTACACACCAGTGTGCAGTAGAACCACCTAGAGAAATGCACTGGCGATTGGAACTGAATCACTGAATGGTCACAGTTAGAGAGGCAGCTGCAGCCCAGAGTGCAGTAGAACCACCGAGAGAAACAACACACTGACAAATGGAACTGAATCACTGAATGGTGAAAGTTACAGAGGCAGCTACACCCCACAGTGCAGTGGAACCACCCAGAGAAACAAACTGACAATTGGAACTGAATCATTGAATGGAGACAGTTACAGAGGCAGCTACATACAAGAGAGAAGTGGAACCACACAGAGATACAATTGGAACTGAATCACTGAATGGTCACAGTTACAGAGGCAGCAACACCCCAGAGTGCAGTGGACCCACCCAGAGAAACACACTGAGATTTGGAACTGAATCACTGAATGGTCACATTTACAGAGGCAGCTATATCGCAGAGTGCAGTGGAACCACCCAGAGAAACACACTGACAATAGCAACTGAATCACTGAATGGAGACAGTTACAGAGGCAGCTAAACCCCAGAGTGCAGTAGATTCACCGAGAGAAACACAGTGACAATTGGAACTGAGTCACTGAATGGTCACAGTGACAGTGGCAGCTACACCCCAGAGTGCAGTTGAACCACACCGAGAAACACACTGACAATTGGAACTGAATCACAGAATGGTCACAGTTACAGAGGCAGCTACATCTCAGATGCAGTAGAATGACGGAGAGAATAACACTGACAATTGGAACTGAATCACTGAATGGTCACAGTTCCAGTGGCAGCTGCACCCCAGAGAGCAGTAGAACCACCCAGAGAAACACACTGACAATTAGAACTGAATCACTGAATGGTCACAGTTACAGAGGCAGCTGCACACCTGAGAGCAGTGGAACCACCCAGAGAAACACACTGACAATTGGAACTGAATCACTGAATGGTCACAGTTACAGTGGCAGCTACACACCAGTGTGCAGTAGAACCACCTAGAGAAATGCACTGGCGATTGGAACTGAATCACTGAATGGTCACAGTTACAGAGGCAGCTGCAGCCCAGAGTGCAGTAGAACCACCGAGAGAAACAACACACTGACAATTGGAACTGAATCACTGAATGGTGAAAGTTACAGAGGCAGCTACACCCCACAGTGCAGTGGAACCACCCAGAGAAACACACTGGCAATTGGAACTGAATCATTGAATGGTCACAGTTACAGAGGCGGCTACACCCCAGAGTACAGTGGACCCACCCAGAGAAACACACTGAGAATTGGAACTGAATAACTGAATGGCCACAGTTACAGAGGCAGCAACACCCCAGAGTGCAGTGGACGCACCCAGAGAAACACACTGACAATTGGAACTGAATCATTGAAAGGTCACAGTTATAGAGGCAGCTACACACCAGAGTGCAGTGGACCCACCCAGAGAAACACACTGAGATTTGGAACTGAATCACTGAATGGTCACAGTTACAGAGGCAGCTATATCGCAGAGTGCAGTGGAACCACCCAGAAAAACACACTGACAATAGCAACTAAATCACTGAATGGAGACAGTTACAGAGGCATCTAAACCCCAGAGTGCAGTAGATTCACCGAGAGAAACACAGTGACAATTGGAACTGAATCACAGAATGGTCACAGTTACAGAGGCAGCTACATCTTAGAGTGCAGTAGAATGACCCAGAGAAACACACTGACAATTGGAACTGGATCACTGAATGGTCACAGTTACAGAGGCAGCTACACACCAGAGTGCAGTGGAACCACCCAGAAAAACACACTGACAATAGCAACTAAATCACTGAATGGAGACAGTTACAGAGGCATCTAAACCCCAGAGTGCAGTAGATTCACCGAGAGAAACACAGTGACAATTGGAACTGAATCACAGAATGGTCACAGTTACAGAGGCAGCTACATCTTAGAGTGCAGTAGAATGACCCAGAGAAACACACTGACAATTGGAACTGGATCACTGAATGGTCACAGTTACAGAGGCAGCTACACACCAGAGTGCAGTGGAACCACCCAGAGAAACACACTGACAATTGGAACTGAATCATTGAATGGTCACAGTTAGAGAGGTAGCTACTCCCCAGAGTGCAGTGGAACCACCCAGAGAAACACACTGACTGTTGGAACTGAATCACTGAAATGTCACAGTTGCAAAGGCAGCTACACCACAGAGAGCAGTGGAACCATTCAGAGAAACACACTGACAATTGAAACTGAATCACTGAATGGTCACAGTTACAGAGGCAGCTACACCCCAGAGTGCAGTGGAACAACCCATAGAAACACACTGACAATTGGAACTGAATCATGTAATGGTCACAGTTACAGAGGCAGCTACATCCCAGAGTGCAGTAGAACACCCAGAGAAACAGACTGACACTTGGAACTGAATCACTGAATGGTCACATTTACAGTGGCAGCTAGACACCGGGGTGCAGTGGAACCACCCAGAGAAACACACTGACAATAGGAACTGAATCACTGAATGGTCACAGTTACACAGGAAGCTACACTCCAGAGTGCAGTGGAACCACCCAGAGAAACACACTGAGAATTGGAACTGAATCACTGAATGGTCACAGTTACAGAGGCAGCTATACCGCATAGTGCAGTGGAACCACCCAGAGAAATACACTGACAATAGCAACTGAAACACTGAATGGAGACAGTTACAGAGGCAGCTACATACAAGAGAGAAGTGGAACCACACAGAGATACAATTGGAACTGAAACACTGAATGGTCACAGTTACAGAGGCGGCAACACCCCAGAGTGCAGTGGACGCAACAAGAGAATCACACTGACAATTGGAACTGAATCATTGAAAGGTCACAGTTACAGAGGCATCTACACACCAGAGTGCAGTGGACCCCCCCAGAGAAACACACTGAGATTTGGAACTGAATCACTGAATGGTCACATTTACAGAGGCAGCTATATCGCAGAGTGCAGTGAAACCACCCAGAGAAACACACTGACAATAGCAACTGAATCATTGAATGGAGACAGTTACAGAGGCAGCTAAACCCCAGAGTGCAGTAGATTCACCGAGAGAAACACAGTGACAATTGGAACTGAATCACTGAATGGTCACAGTGACAGTGGCAGCTACACCCCAGAGTGCAGTGGAACCACACCGAGAAACACACTGACAATTGGAACTGAATCACAGAATGGTCACAGTTACAGAGGCAGCTACATCTCAGAGTGCAGTAGAATGACCGAGAGAAAAACACTGACAATTGGAACTGAATCGCTGAATGGTCACAGTTCCAGTGGCAGCTACACCCCAGAGAGCAGTGGAACCACCCAGAGAAACACACTGACAATTAGAACTGAATCACTGAATGGTCACAGTTACAGAGGCAGCTGCACCCCAGAGAGCAGTGGAACCACCCAGAGAAACACACTGACAATTGGAACTGAATCACTGAATGGTCACAGTTACAGAGGCAGCTACACACCAGAGTGCAGTGGAACCACCAAGAGAAACACACTGGCAATTGGAACTGAATCACTGAATGGTCACAGATACAATTGCAGCTACATCCCAGAGAGCAGTGGAACAGCCCAGAGAAACACATTGACAATTGGAACTGAATCACTGAATGGCCACATTTAAAGAGGTAGCTACACCCCATAGTGCAGTGGAACCACCCAGAGAAACACACTGACAATTGGAACTAAATCGCTGAATGGTCACAGTTACTGAGTCAGCTACAGCCCAGAGAGCAGTGGAACCATCCAGAGAAACACACTGACAATTGGAATTGAATCTCTGAATAGTCACTGTTACAGACGCAGCAAAACGCCAGTTTGCAGTAAAACCACCCAGAGAAATGCACTGACAATTTGAACTTAATCACTGAATGGTCACAGTTACAGAGGCAGCTGCAGTCCAGAGTGCAGTAGAACCACCGGGAGAAACAACACACTGACAATTAGAACTGAATCACTGAATGGTCACAGTTACAGAGGCAGCTACGCACCAGTGAGCAGTGGAACCACCCAGAGAAACACAGTGACAATTGGAACTGAATCATTGAATGGTCACAGTTACAGAGGCGGCTACACCCCAGAGTGCAGTGGACCCACCCAGAGAAACACACTGAGAATTGGAACTGAATCACTGAATGGCCACAGTGACAGAGGCATCTAAACCCCAGAGTGCAGTAGATTCACCGAGACTAACACAGTGACAATTGGAACTGAATCACTGAATGGTCACAGTGACAGTGGCAGCTACACCCCAGAGTGCAGTGGAACCACACAGAGAAACACTCTGACAATTGGAACTGAATCACAGAATGGTCACAGTTAAAGAGGCAGCTACATCTCAGAGTGCAGTAGAATGACCCAGAGAAACACACTGACAATTGGAACTGGATCACTGAATGGTCACAGTTACAGAGGCAGCTACACCCCAGAGTGCAGTGGAACCACCCAGAGAAACACACTGACAATTGGAACTGAATCATTGAATGGTCACGTTAGAGAGGCAGCTACTCCCCAGAGTGCAGTGGAACCTCCCAGAGAAACACACTGACAATATGAACTGAATCACTGAATGGTCACAGTTACAGAGGCAGCTACATCCGAGAGTGCAGTGGACCACCTAGAGAAACACACTGACAATTGGAACTGAATCACTGAATGGTCACAGTTACAGAGGCACCTACACCACCTAGTGCAGTGGAACCACCCAGAGAAACACACTGACAATTGGAACTGCATAACTGAATGGTCACAGTTACAGAGGTAGCTACACCCCAGAGTGCAGTGGAACCATCAAGAGAAACACACTGACAATTGGAACTGAATCACTGAATGGTCACAGATACAATTGCAGCTACATCCCAGAGAGCAGTGGAACAGCCCAGAGAAACACATTGACAATTGGAACTGAATCACTGAATGGCCACATTTACAGAGGTAGCTACACCCCATAGTGCAGTGGAACCACCCAGAGAAACACACTGACAATTGGAACTAAATCGCTGAATGGTCACAGTTACAGAGTCAGCTACAGCCCAGAGAGCAGTGGAATCATCCAGAGAAACACACTGACAATTGGAATTGAATCTCTGAATAGTCACTGTTACAGAGGCAGCAAAACGCCAGTGTGCAGTAAAACCAGCCAGAGAAATGCACTGACAATTTGAACTTAATCACTGAATGGTCACAGTTACAGAGGCAGCTGCAGTCCAGAGTGCAGTAGAACCACCGGGAGAAACAACACACTGACAATTAGAACTGAATCACTGAATGGTCACAGTTACAGAGGCAGCTACATCCCAGAGTGCAGTGTAACCACCCAAAGAAACACAGTGACAATAGGAACTGAATCACTGAATGGTCACAGTTACAGAGGCAGCTACACACCAGTGAGCAGTGGAACCATCCAGGAAAACACACTGACAATTGGAAATGGATCACTGAATGGTCACTGTTACACGGCAGCTAAATTCCATAGTGCAGTGGACCCATCCAGGGAAACACACTGACAATTGGAACTGAAACACTGAATGGTCACAGTTACAGCGGCAGCTACATCCAAGAGTGCAGTAGAACCTCCCAGAGAAACACACTGACAATAGGAACTGAATCACTGAATGGTCACAGTTACAGAGGCAGCTACATCCGAGAGTGCAGTGGACCACCTAGAGAAACACACTGACAATTGGAACTGAATCACTGAATGGTCACTGTTAGAGACAGCTACACCCCAGAGTGCAGTTGACCCACCCAGACAAACACACTGACAATTGGAACTGAATCACTGAATGGTCACAGTTACAGAGGCAGCCACAACCCAGAGTGCAGTGGAACCACCCAGAGAAACACACTAACAATAGGAACTGAATCACTGAATGGTCACAGTTAAAGAGCAGCTACATCCCAGAGTGCAGTGGAACCACCCAGAGAAACACACTGACAATAGGAACTGAATCACTGAATGGTCACAGTTAAAGAGTCAGCTACATCCCAGAGTGCAGTGGAACCACACAGAGATACACTGATAATTGGAACTTAGTCCCTGAATGGTCACTGTTACAGAGGCAGCAACACCACAGAGTGCAGTGGACGCACCCAGAGAAACACACTGACAATTGGAACTGAATCACTGAATGGTCACAGTTACAGAGGCAGCTACACACCAGAGTGCAGTGGAATCACCCAGAGAAACACACTGACAATAGCAACTGAATCTCTGAATGGAGACAGTTACAGAGGCAGCTAAACCCCAGAGTGCAGTGGAACCACACAGAGAAACACACTGACAATTGGAACTGAATCTCTGAATGGTCACAGTTACAGAGGCAGCTGAACCCCAGAGTGTAGTAGAATAACCGAGAGAAACACACTGACAATTGAAACTGAATCACTGAACGGTCACAGTTACAGTGGCAGCCACACCCCAGAGTGCAGTAGAACCACCGAGAGAAAGACACTGACAATTGGAACTGAATAACTGAATTGTCACAGTTACAGAGGCAGCTACACCCAAGAGAGCAGTGGAACCACCCAGAGAAACACACTGACAAATGGAACTGGATCACTGAATGGTCACAGTTACAGATGCAGCTACATCCCAGAGAGCAGTGGAACAGCCCAGAGAAACACACTCACAATTGGAACTGAATCACTGTATGGCCACATTTACAGAGGCGACTACAACCCAGAGTGCAGTGGGCCCACCCAGAAAAAAACACACAGAGAATTGGAACTGAATCATTGAATGGTCACAGTTACAGAGGCAGCTTCACCCCAGAGTGCAGTGGAACCACCCAGAGAAACAGACTGACAATAGCAACTCAATATCTGAATGGAGACAGTTACAGAGGCAGCTGAACCCCAGAGTGTAGTAGAATGACCGAGAGAAACACACTGACAATTGGAATGTAATCACTGAATGGTCACAGTTACAGTGGCAGCCACACCCCTGAGTGCAGTAGAACCACCAAGAGAAACACACTGACAATTGGAACTGAATCACTGAATGGTCACAGTTACAGAGGCAGCTACATCCCAGAGTGCAGTGGAACCACCCAGAGAAACACACTGACAATTGGAACTGAATCACTAAATGGTCACAGTTACAGAGGCAGCTATGCCGCAGAGTGCAGTGGAACCAACCAGAGAAACACACTTACAATAGCAACTGAATCTCTGAATGTAGACAGTTACAGAGGCAGCTAAACCCCAGAGTGCAGCAGATTAACCGAGAGAAACACACTGACAATTGGAATTGAATCACTGAATAGTCACAGTTACAGAGACAGCAACATACCAGAGAGCAGTGGGACTACACAGAGAAACACACTGACAATTGGAACTGAATCACTGAATGGTCACAGTTGCAGAGGCAGCTACATCCCAGAGTGCAGTGGAACCACCCAGAGAAACACATTGACAATTGGAACTGAATCACTGAATGGAGACAGTTACAGAGGCAGCTGAACCCCAGAGTGTAGTAGAATGACCGAGAGAAATACACTGACAATTGGAACTGAATCACTGAATGGTCACAGTTACAGTGGCAGCCACACCCCAGAGTGCAGTAGAACCACCAAGAGAAACACACTGACAATTGGAACTGAATAACTGAATGGTCACAGTTACAGAGGCAGCTACACCCAAGAGAGCGGTGGAACCACCCAGAGAAACACACTGACAATTGGAACTGAATCACTGAATGGTCACAGTGACAGATGCAGCTACATCCCAGAGAGCAGTGGAACAGCCCAGAGAAACACACTGATAATTGGAACTGAATCACTGAATGGTCACTGTTACAGAGGCAGCAACACCACAGAGTGCAGTGGACGCACCCAGAGAAACACACTGACAATTGGAACTGAATCACTGAATGGTCACAGTTACCGAGGCAGCTACATCCCAGAGTACAGTGGAACCACCCAGAGAAACACATTGACAATTGGAACTGAATCACTGAATGGAGACAGTTACAGAGGCAGCTAAACCCCAGAGTGTAGTAGAATGACCGAGAGATACACACTGACAATTGGAACTGATTCACTGAATGTTCTCAGTTACAGTGGCAGCCACGCCCCAGAATGCAGTAGAACCACCGAGAGAAACACACTGACAATTGGAACTGAATCACTGAATGGTTACAGTAATAGAGTCAGCTACACCCCAGAGAGAAGTGGAACCACCCAGAGAAACACACTGACAATTGGAACTGAATCACTGAATGGTCACAGTTACAGAAGCAGCTACATCCCAGTGAGCAGTGGAACAGCCAAGTGAAAGAAATTGACATTTGGAACTGAATCACTGAATGGCCACATTTACAGAGGCAGCTACACCCCAGAGTGCAGTGGAACCACCCAGAGATACACACTGACAATTGGAACTGAAGCACTGAATGGTCACAGTTACAGAGGTAGGTCCATCCCAAAGTGCAGTGGAACCACCCAGAGAAACACACTGACAATAGCAACTGAATCTCTGAATGGAGACAGTTACTGAGGCAGCTAAACCCCAGAGTGCAGCAGATTAACCGAGAGAAACACACTGACAATTGGAACACAATCTCTGAATGGTCACAGTTACAGTGGCAGCTACACCCCAGAGTGCAGTAGAACCACCGAGAGAAACACATTGACAATTGGAACTGAATCACTGAATGGACACAGTTACAGAGGCAGTTGCATACCAGAGAGCAGTGGAACCACACAGAGAAACACACTGACAATTGGAACTGAATCACTGAATGGTCACAGTTATAGAGGCAGCTACATCCCAGAGTGCAGTGGAACCACCCAGAGAAACACACTGACAATTGGAACTGAATCACTGATTGGAGACAGTTACAGAGGCAGCTAAACCCCAGAGTGTAGCAGAATGACCGAGAGAAACACACTGGCAATTGGAACTGAATCACTGAATGGTCACAGTTATAGAGGCAGCTACATCCCAGAGTGCAGTGGAACCACCCAGAGAAGCACATTGACAATTGGAACTGAATCACTGAATGTCCACATTTACAGAGGCAGCTACACCCCAGAGTGCAGTGGAACCACCCAGAGAAACACACTGTCAATTCGAACTGAATCACTGAATGGTCACAGTTGCAGAGGTAGGTCCATCCCAAAGTGAAGTGGAACCACCCAGAGAAACACGCTGACAATTGGAAGTGAAACATTGAATGGTCACAGTTACAGAAGCAGCTACATCCCAGAGAGCAGTGGAATCACCCAGAGAAACACACTGACAATTGGATCTGAATCACTGAATGGTCACAGTTCCAGAGGCAGCTGCACCCCAGAGTGCAGTGGAACCACCCAGAGAAACACACTGACAATTGGAACTGAATCACTGAATAGTCACAGATACAGAGGCAGCTACACCCCAGAGCGAAGTGGTACATTCCCGAGAGCCACACTGACAATTGGAACTGAATCACTGAATGGTCACAGTTGCAGAGGCAGCTACACCCCAGAGTGCAGTGGAACCACCCTGAGAAACACACTGACAATTGGAACTGAATCACTGAATGGTCACAGTTACAGAGGCAGCTACATTCCAGAGTTCAGTAGAACCACCCAGAGAAATACACTGATAATTGGAACAGAATCACTAAATGGTCACACTTACAGTGGCAGCTACACACCAGGGTGCAGTGGAACAACCCAGAGAAACACACTGACAAGTGGAACTGAATCACTGAATGGTCACAGTTACAGAGACAGCTACACCCCAGAGTGCAGTGGAACCAACTAGAGAGACACACTGACAATTGGAACTGAATCACTGAATTGTCACAGTTACAGAGGCAGCTACACCCCAGAGAGCAGTGGAACCATCCAGAGAAACACACTGACAATTGGAACTGAATCACTGAATGGTCACAGTTACAGAGGCAGCTACACGCCAGTGTTCAGTAGAACCACCTAGAGAAATGCACTGACAATTGGAACTGAATCACTGAATGGTCACAGTTACAGAGGCAGCGACACACCAGAGTGCATTGGATCCACCCAGAGAAACACACTGAGAATTGGAACTGAATCACTGAATGGTCACAGTTACAGAGGTAGCTACATACCAGAGAGAAGTGACCACACAGAGATACACTGACAATTGTAACTGAATCACTGAATGGTCACAGTTACAGAGGCAGCTACACCCCAGAGTGCAGTGGACCCACACAGAGAAACACACTGAGAATTGGAACTGAATCACGGTATGGTCACAGTTACAGAGGCACCTACATCCCAGGGTGCAGTGGAACCATCTATAGAAACACACTGACAACTGGAACTGAATCACTAAATGGTCACAGTTACAGAGGCACCTACACCCCCGAGTGCAGTTGAACCAACCAGAGAAACACATTGACAATTGGAACTGAATCACTGAATGGCCACAGTTACAGAGGCACCTACATCCCAGGGTGCAGTGGAACCATCTATAGAAACACACTGACAATTGGAACTGAATCACTGAATGGTCACAGTTACAGAGTCAGCTACATAACAGAGAGAAGTGGAACCACACATAGATACACTGACAATTGGAACTGAATTACTGAATGGTCACTGTTACAGAGGCAGCAACACCCCAGAGTGCAGTGGACTCACCCAGAGAAACACACTGACAATTGGAACTGAATCACTGAATGGTCACAGTTACAGAGTCAGCTACATACCAGAGAGAAGTGAATCCACACATAGATACACTGACAATTGGAACTGAATCACTGAATGGTCACTGTTCCAGAGGCAGCAACACTCCAGAGTGCAGTGGACGCACCCAGAGAAACACACTGACAATTGGAACTGAATCAATGAATGGTCACAGTTACAGAGGCAGCTACACCCCAGAGTGCAGTTGGCCCACCCAGAGAAACACTCAGACAATTGGAACTGAATCACTGAATGGAGACAGTTACAGAGGCAGAGACGCCCCAGAGTGCAGTGGAACCACCTAGAGAAACACACTGACAACTGGAACTGAATCACTGAATGGTCACAGTTACAGAGGCACCTACACCCCCGAGTGCATTGGAACTACCCAGAGAAATGCACTGACAATTGGAAACGAATCACTGAATGGTCACAGTTACAGAGGCAGCTACATCCTAGGGTGCAGTGGAACAACACAGAGAAACACACTGACAATTGGAACTGAATCACTGAATGGTCACAGTTAAAGAGGCAGTTACATCCCAGGGTGCAGTGGAACCACACAGAGAAACACACTGACAACTGGAACAGAATCACTGAATGGACACAGTTACAGAGGCACCTACACCTCAGAGTGCAGTAGAATCACCGAGAGAAACACACTGACAATTGGAACTGAATCACTGAATGGTCACAGTTACAGTGGCAGCTACACCCCAGAGTGCAGTATAACCACCGAGAGAAACACACTGACAATTGGAACTGAATCACTGAATGGTCAGAGTTAAAAGAGGCAGCTACACCCAAGAGTGCAGTGGAACCACACAGAGAAACACACTTACAATTGGAACTGAATCACGGTATGGTCACAGTTACAGAGGCAGCTACACCCCAGAGTGCAGTGGACCCACCCAGAGAAACACACTGAGAATTGGAACTGAATCACTGAATGGTCACAGTTACAGAGGCAGCTATACCGCAGGGTGTAGTGGAACCACACCGAGAAACACACTGACAATAGCAACTGAATCACTGAATGGTCACATTTACAGAGTTAGCTACATACCAGAGAGAAGTGGCCACACAGAGATACACTGACAATTGGAACTGAATGGTCACAGTTACAGAGGCAGCTACACCCCAGAGTGCAGTGGGCCCACCCAGAGAAACACACTGAGAATTGGAACTGAATGGTCACTGTTACAGAGGCAGCTATACCGCAGAGTGTAGAGGAACCACACAGAGAAACACACTGACAATAGCAACTGAATCACTGATCGGAGACAGTTACAGAGGCAGCTAAACCCAGAGTGCAGTAGAAATCCAAGTGAAACACACTGACAATTGGAACTGATTCACTGAATGGACACAGTTGCAGTGGCAGCTACACTCCAGAGGGCAGTAGAAATGCCGAGAGAAACACACTGACAATTGGAACTGAATCACTGAATGGTCAGAGTTACAGAGGCAGCTACACCCCAGAGTGCATTGGAACCACCCAGAGAAACACACTGACAATTGGAACTGAATCACTGAATAGTCACAGTTACAGTGGCAGCTACATCACAGAGTGCAGTGGAACCACCCAGAGAAACACACTGACAACTGGAACTGAATCACTGAATGGTCACTGTTCCAGAGGCAGCAACACTCCAGAGTGCAGTTGACGCACCCAGAGAAACATACTGACAATTGGAACTGAATCACTGAATGGTCACAGTTACAGAGGCAGCGACACACCAGAGGGCATTGGATCCATCCAGAGAAACACACTGACAATTGGAACGGAATCACTGAATGGTCACAATTACAGAGGCAGCTGCACCCCAGAGTGCAGTGGAACCACCCAGAGAAACACGCTGACAATAGTAACTGAATCACTGAATGGTCACATTTACAGTGTCAGCTACATACCAGAGTGCAGTGGAACCACACCGAGAAACACACTGACAATAGCAACTGAATCACTGAACGGAGACAGTTACAGAGGCAGCTGAACCCAGAGTGCAGTAGATATCCGAGAGAAACACACAGACAATTGGAACTGAATCACTGAATGGAGACAGTTACAGAGGCAGCGACGCACCGGAGTGCAGTGGACCCACCCAGAGAAACACACTGAGAATTGGAACTGAATCACTGAATGGTCACAGTTAAAGAGTCAGCTACATACCAGAGAGAAGTGGATCCACACATAGATACACTGACAATTGGAACTGAATCACTGAATGGTCACTGTTCCAGAGACAGCAACACTCCACAGTGCAGTGGACGCACCCAGAGAAACACACTGACAATTGGAACTGAATCACTGAATGGTCACAGTTACAGAGGCAGCTACACCCCAGAGTGCAGTGGACCCAACCAGAGAAACACACAGACAATTGGAACTGAATCACTGAATGGAGACAGTTACAGAGGCAGCGACGCCCCAGAGTGCAGTGGAACCACCTAGAGAAACACACTGACAACTGGAACTGAATCACTGAATGGTCACAGTTACAGAGGCACCTACATCCTAGGGTGCAGTGGAACAACACAGAGAAACACACTGACAATTGGAACTGAATCACTGAATGGTCACAGTTACAGAGGCAGCCACACACCAGAGTGCAGTGGACCCACTCAGAGAAACACACAGATAAGTGGAACTGAATCACTGAGTGGTCACAGTTAAAGAGGCAGCTACATCCCAGGGTGCAGTGGAACCAACCAGAGAAACACACTGACAAAAGCAACTGAATCTCTGAATGGAGACAGTTACCGAGGCATCTAAACCCCAGAGTGTCGTAGAATGACCGAGAGAAACACACTGACAATTGGAACTGAATCACTGAGTGGTCACAGTTACAGAGGCAGCTATGCCGCAGAGTGCAGTGGAAAAATCCAGAGAAACACACTGACAATAGCAACTGAATCTCTGAATGGAGACAGTTACAGAGGCAGCTAAACCCCAGAGTGCAGTTGAACCACCGAGAGAAACACATTGACAATTGGAACTGAATCACTGAATGGAGACTGTTACAGAGGCAGTTACATACCAGAGAGCAGTGGAACCACACAGAGAAACACACTGACAATTGGAACTGAATCACTGAATGGTCACAGTTATAGAGGCAGCTACATCCCAGAGTACAGTGGAACCACCCAGAGAAACACATTGACAATTGGAACTGAATCACTGAATGGAGACAGTTACAGAGGCAGCTAAACCCCAGAGTGTAGTAGAATGACCGAGAGAAACACACTGACAATTGGAACTGATTCACTGAATGTTCACAGTTACAGTGGCAGCCACGCCCCAGAATGCAGTAGAACCACCGAGAGAAACACACTGACAATTGGAACTGAATCACTGAATGGTTACTGTAATAGAGTCAGCTACACCCCAGAAGCAGTGGAACCACCCAGAGAAACACACTGACAATTGGAACTGAATCACTGAATGGTCACAGTTACAGATGCAGCTACATCCCAGTGAGCAGTGGAACAGCCCAGTGAAAGAAATTGACATTTGGAACTGAATCACTGAATGGCCACATTTACAGACGCAGCTACACCCCAAAGTGCAGTGGAACCACCCAGAGATACACACTGACAATTGGAACTGAATCACTGAATGGCCACAGTTACAGAGGTAGGTCCATCCCAAAGTGCAGTGGAACCACCCAGAGAAAAACACTGACAATTGGAAGTGAATCACTGAATGGTCACAGTTACAGAGGCAGCTACACCCCAGAGTGCAGTGCACCCACCCAGAGAAACACACTGACAATTGGAACTGAATCACTGAATGGAGACAGTTACAGAGGCAGCTAAACCCCAGAGTGTAGTAGAATGACCGAGATAAACACACTGACAATAGCAACTGAATCTCTGAATGTTCACAGTTACAGTGGCAGCCACGCCCCAGAATGCAGTAGAACCACCCAGAGAAACACACTGACAATTGGAACTGAATCACTGAATGGTTACAGTAATAGAGTCAGCTACACCCCAGAGAGCAGTGGAACCACCCAGAGAAACACACTGACAATTGGAACTGAATCACTGAATGGTCACTGTTACAGACGCAGCTACATCCCAGTGAGCAGTGGAACAGCCCAGTGAAAGAAATTGACATTTGGAACTGAATCACTGAATGGCCACATTTACAGAGGCAGCTACACCCCAGAGTGCAGTGGAACCACCCAGAGATACACACTGACAATTGGAACTGAATCACCGAATGGTCACAGTTACAGAGGTAGGTCCATCCCAAAGTGCAGTGGAACCACCCAGAGAAAAACACTGACAATTGGAAGTGAATCACTGAATGGTCACAGTTACAGAGGCAGCTACACCCCAGAGTGCAGTCCACCCACCCAGAGAAACACACTGACAATAGCAACTGAAACTCTGAATGGAGACAGTTACTGAGGCAGCTAAACCCCAGAGTGCAGCAGATTAACCGAGAGAAACACACTGACAATTGGAACACAATCTCTGAATGGTCACAGTTACAGTGGCAGCTACACCCCAGAGTGCAGTAGAACCACCGAGAGAAACACACTGACAATTGGAACTGAATCACTGAATGGACATAGTTACAGAGGCAGTTGCATACCAGTGAGCAGTGGAACCACACAGAGAAACACACTGACAATTGGAACTGAATCACTGAATGGTCACAGTTATAGAGGCAGCTACATCCCAGAGTGCAGTGGAAACACCCAGAGAAACACATTGACAATTGGAACTGAATCACTGATTGGAGACAGTTACAGAGGCAGCTAAACACCAGAGTGTAGTAGAATGACCGAGAGAAACACACTGGCAATTGGAACTGAATCACTGAATGGTCACAGTTATAGAGGCAGCTACATCCCAGAGTGCAGTGGAACCACCCAGAGAAACACATTGACAATTCGAACTGAATCACTGAATGGTCACAGTTGCAGAGGTAGGTCCATCCCAAAGTGCAGTGGAACCACCCAGAGAAACACGCTGACAAATTGAAGTGAAACATTGAATGGTCACAGTTACAGAGGCAGCTGCACCCCAGAGAGCTGTGGAACCATCCAGAGAAACACACTGACAATTGGAACTGAATCACTGAATAGAACATAGAACATAGAACATAGAAAATACAGCACAGAACAGGCCCTTCGGCCCACGATGTTGTGCCGAACCTTTGTCCTAGATTAATCATAGATTATCATTGAATTTACAGTGCAGAAGGAGGCCATTCGGCCCTTTGAGTCTGCACCGGCTCTTGGAAAGAGCACCCTACCCAAACTCAACACCTTCACCCAACACCAAGGGCAATTTGGACATTAAGGGCAATTTATCATTGGCCAATTCACCTAACCTGCACATCTTTGGATTGTGGGAGGAAACCGGAGCACCCGGAGGAAACCCACGCAGACACGGGGAGGACGTGCAGACTCCGCACAGTCAGTGACACAAGCCGGAATCGAACCTGGGACCCTGGAGCTGTGAAGCAATTGTGCTATCCACAATGCTACCGTGCTGCCCTTGAGAACAAAGAAATCTACACTATATCATTTAACCGTAATCCATGTACCTATCCAATAGCTGCTTGAAGGTCCCTAATGTTTCCGACTCAACTACTTCCACAGGCAGTGCATTCCATGCCCCCACTACTCTCTGGGTAAAGAACCTACCTCTGATATCCCTCCTATATCTTCCACCTTTCACCTTAAATTTATGTCCCCTTGTAATGGTTTGTTCCACCCGGGGAAAAAGTCTCTGACTGTCTACTCTATCTATTCCCCTGATCATCTTATAAACCTCTATCAAGTCGCCCCTCATCCTTCTCCGTTCTAATGAGAAAAGGCCTAGCACCCTCAACCTTTCCTCGTAAGACCTACTCTCCATTCCAGGCAACATCCTGGTAAATCTTCTTTGCACCTTTTCCAAAGCTTCCACATCCTTCCTAAAATGAGGCGACCAGAACTGGACACAGTACTCCAAATGTGGCCTTACCAGAGTTCTGTACAGCTGCATCATCACCTCACGGCTCTTAAATTCAATCCCTCTGTTAATGAACGCGAGCACACCATAGGCCTTCTTCACAGCTCTATCCACTTGAGTGGCAACTTTCAAAGATGTATGAACATAGACCCCAAGATCTCTCTGCTCCTCCACATTGCCAAGAACTCTACCGTTAACCCTGTATTCCGCATTCATATTTGTCCTTCCAAAATGGACAACCTCACACTTTTCAGGGTTAAACTCCATCTGCCACTTCTCAGCCCAGCTCTGCATCCTATCTATGTCTCTTTGCAGCCGACAACAGCCCTCCTTACTATCCACAACTCCACCAATCTTCGTATCATCTGCAAATTTACTGACCCACCCTTCAACTCCCTCATCCAAGTCATTAATGAAAATCACAAACAGCAGAGGACCCAGAACTGATCCCTGCGGTACGCCACTGGTAACTGGGATCCAGGCTGAATATTTGCCATCCACCACCACTCTCTGACTTCTATCGGTTAGCCAGTTCGTTATCCAACTGGCCAAATTTCCCACTATCGCATGCCTCCTTACTTTCTGCATAAGCCTACCATGGGGAACTTTATCAAATGCCTTACTAAAATCCATGTACACTACATCCACTGCTTTACCTTCATCCACATGCTTGGTCACCTCCTCAAAGAATTCAATAAGATTTGTAAGGCAAGACATACCCCTCACAAATCCGTGCTGACTATCCCTAATCAAGCAGTGTCTTTCCAGATGCTCAGAAATCCTATCCTTCAGTACCCTTTCCATTACTTTGCCTACCACCGAAGTAAGACTAACTGGCCTGTAATTCCCAGGGTTATCCCTAGTCCCTTTTTTGAACAGGGGCACGACATTCGCCACTCTGAATGGAGACAGTTACAGAGGCATCTAAACCCCAGAGTGTCGTAGAATGACCGAGAGAAACACACTGACAATTGGAACTGAATCACTGAATGGTCACAGTTACAGAGGCAGCTACACCCCAGAGTGCAGTGGACCCACCCAGAGAAACACACAGACAATTGGAACTGAATCACTGAATGGAGACAGTTACAGAGGCAGCGACGCCCCAGAGTGCAGTGGAACCACCTAGAGAAACACACTGACAACTGGAACTGAATCACTGAATGGTCACAGTTACAGAGGCACCTACACCCCCGAGTACATTGGAACTACCCTGAGAAACGCACTGACAATTGGAAACGAATCACTGAATGGTCACAGTTACAGAGGCAGCTACATCCTAGGGTGCAGTGGAACAACACAGAGAAACACACTGACAATTGGAACTGAATCACTGAATGGTCACAGTTACAGAGGCAGCCACACACCAGAGTGCAGTGGAACCACCGAGAGAAACACACTGACAACTGGAACTGAATCACTGAATGGACACAGTTACAGAGGCAGCTACACCCCAGATTGCAGTGGACCCACCCAGAGAAACACACTGAGAATTGGAACTGAATCACTGAACGGTCACAGTTACAGA
Source organism: Scyliorhinus torazame (assembly GCF_047496885.1). Lineage (NCBI taxonomy): Eukaryota > Metazoa > Chordata > Chondrichthyes > Carcharhiniformes > Scyliorhinidae > Scyliorhinus > Scyliorhinus torazame. The sequence goes on along the minus strand of NW_027307806.1, from coordinate 88,626 downwards.
GTCAGCTACATACCAGAGAGAAGTGACCACACAGAGATACACTGACAATTGGAACTGAATCACTGAATGGTCACAGTTACAGAGGCAGCTACACCCCAGAGTGCAGTGGACCCACCCAGAGAAACACACTGACAATTGGAACTGAATCACTGAATGGTCACAGTTACAGAGACAGCTACACCCCAGACTGCAGTGGAACCAACCAGAGAAACAAGCTGACAATTGGAACTGAATCACTGAATGGTCACAGTTACAGAGGCAGCTACACCCCAGAGTGCAGTGCACCCACCCAGAGAAACACACTGAGAATTGGTACTGAATCACTGAATGGTCACTTTTACAGAGGCAGCTATACCGCAGAGTGTAGAGGAACCACACAGAGAAACCCACTGACAATAGCACCTGAATCACTGAACAGAGACAGTTACAGAGGCAGCTAAACCCAGAGTGCCGTGGAACCACCCAGAGAAACACACTGACAATTGGAACTGAATCACTGAATGGTCACAGTTACAGTGGCAGCTACATCCCAGAGTGCAGTGGAACCACCCAGAGAAACACACTGACAAGTGGAACCGTATCACTGAATGGTCACAGTTACAGAGGCAGCTACATCCTAGGGTGCAGTGGAACCACACAGAGAAACACACTGACAATTGGAACTGAATCACTGAATGGTCACATTTACAGAGGCAGCCACACACCAGAGTGCAGTGGACCCACCCAGAGAAACACACAGATAAGTGGAACTGGATCACTGAGTGGTCACAGTTAAAGAGGCAGCTACATCCCAGGGTGCAGTGGAACCACAAAGAGAAACACTTTGACAATTGGAACTGAAACACTGAATGGTCACAGTTACATAGGCAGCTACACCCCAGATTGCAGTGGAACCACCCTAAGATACACACTGACAATTGGAACTGAATCACTGAATGGTCAGAGTTACAGAGGCAGCTACACCCCAGAGTGCAGTATAACCACCGAGAGAAACACACTGACAATTGGAAATGAATCACTGAATGGTCACAGTTACAGTGGCAGCTACGCCCCAGAGTGCAGTATAACCACCGAGACAAACACACTGACAATTGGAACTGAATCACTGAATGCTCAGAGTTAAAGAGGCAGCTAAACACAAGAGTGCAGTAGAACCACCCAGAGAAACACACAGACAATTGGAACTGAATCACTGAATGGAGACAGTTACAGAGGCAGCGACGCCCCAGAGTGCAGTGGAACCACCTAGAGAAACACACTGACAACTGGAACTGAATCACTGAATGGTCACAGTTACAGAGGCACCTACACCCCCGAGTGCATTGGAACTACCCAGAGAAACGAATTGACAATTGGAACCGTATCACTGAATGGTCACAGTTACAGAGGCAGCTACATCCTAGGGTGCAGTGGAACCACACAGAGAAACACACTGACAATTGGAAATGAATCACTGAATGGTCACAGTTACAGAGGCAGCCACACACCAGAGTGCAGTGGACCCACCCAGAGAAACACACAGATAAATGGAACTGGATCACTGAGTGGTCACAGTTAAAGAGGCAGCTACATCCCAGGGTGCAGTGGAACCACCAAGAGAAACACACTGACAATTGGAACTGAATCACTGAATGGTCACAGTTACAGAGGCAGCTACACCCCAGAGTGCAATATAACCACCGAGGGAAACACACTGACAATTGGTACTGAATCACTGAATGGTCACAGTTACAGTGGCAGCTACATCCCAGAGTGCAGTATAACCACCGAGAGAAACACACTGACAATTGGAACTGAATCACTGAATGGAGACAGTTACAGAGGCAGCGACGCCCCAGAGTGCAGTGGAACCACCTAGAAAAACACACTGACAACTGGAACTGAATCACTGAATGGACACAGTTACAGAGGCACCTACACCTCAGAGTGCTGTAGAATCACCGGGAGAAACACACTGACAATTAGAACTGAATCACTGAATGGTAACAGTTACAGTGGCAGCTACACCCCAGAGTGCAGTATAACCACCGAGAGAAACACACTGACAATTGGAACTGAATCACTGAATGGTCAGAGTTAAAGAGGCAGCTACACCCCAGAGTGCAGTGGAACCACACAGAGAAACACACTGACAATTGGAACTGAATCACTGAATGGTCACAGTTACAGAGGCAGCTACACCCCAGAGTGCAGTGCACCCACCCAGAGAAACACACTGACAATTGGAACTGAATCACTGAATGGAGACAGTTACAGAGGCAGCTAAACCCCAGAGTGTAGTAGAATGACCGAGATAAACACACTGACAATAGCAACTGAATCTCTGAATGTTCACAGTTACAGTGGCAGCCACGCCCCAGAATGCAGTAGAACCACCCAGAGAAACACACTGACAATTGGAACTGAATCACTGAATGGTTACAGTAATAGAGTCAGCTACACCCCAGAGAGCAGTGGAACCACCCAGAGAAACACACTGACAATTGGAACTGAATCACTGAATGGTCACTGTTACAGACGCAGCTACATCCCAGTGAGCAGTGGAACAGCCCAGTGAAAGAAATTGACATTTGGAACTGAATCACTGAATGGCCACATTTACAGAGGCAGCTACACCCCAGAGTGCAGTGGAACCACCCAGAGATACACACTGACAATTGGAACTGAATCACTGAATGGTCACAGTTACAGAGGTAGGTCCATCCCAAAGTGCAGTGGAACCACCCAGAGAAAAACACTGACAATTGGAAGTGAATCACTGAATGGTCACAGTTACAGAGGCAGCTACACCCCAGAGTGCAGTCCACCCACCCAGAGAAACACACTGACAATAGCAACTGAAACTCTGAATGGAGACAGTTACTGAGGCAGCTAAACCCCAGAGTGCAGCAGATTAACCGAGAGAAACACACTGACAATTGGAACACAATCTCTGAATGGTCACAGTTACAGTGGCAGCTACACCCCAGAGTGCAGTAGAACCACCGAGAGAAACACACTGACAATTGGAACTGAATCACTGAATGGACATAGTTACAGAGGCAGTTGCATACCAGAGAGCAGTGGAACCACACAGAGAAACACACTGACAATTGGAACTGAAACATTGAATGGTCACAGTTACAGAGGCAGCTGCACCCCAGAGAGCTGTGGAACCATCCAGAGAAACACACTGACAATTGGAACTGAATCACTGAATAGAACATAGAACATAGAACATAGAAAATACAGCACAGAACAGGCCCTTCGGCCCACGATGTTGTGCCGAACCTTTGTCCTAGATTAATCATAGATTATCATTGAATTTACAGTGCAGAAGGAGGCCATTCGGCCCTTTGAGTCTGCACCGGCTCTTGGAAAGAGCACCCTACCCAAACTCAACACCTTCACCCAACACCAAGGGCAATTTGGACATTAAGGGCAATTTATCATTGGCCAATTCACCTAACCTGCACATCTTTGGATTGTGGGAGGAAACCGGAGCACCCGGAGGAAACCCACGCAGACACGGGGAGGACGTGCAGACTCCGCACAGTCAGTGACACAAGCCGGAATCGAACCTGGGACCCTGGAGCTGTGAAGCAATTGTGCTATCCACAATGCTACCGTGCTGCCCTTGAGAACAAAGAAATCTACACTATATCATTTAACCGTAATCCATGTACCTATCCAATAGCTGCTTGAAGGTCCCTAATGTTTCCGACTCAACTACTTCCACAGGCAGTGCATTCCATGCCCCCACTACTCTCTGGGTAAAGAACCTACCTCTGATATCCCTCCTATATCTTCCACCTTTCACCTTAAATTTATGTCCCCTTGTAATGGTTTGTTCCACCCGGGGAAAAAGTCTCTGACTGTCTACTCTATCTATTCCCCTGATCATCTTATAAACCTCTATCAAGTCGCCCCTCATCCTTCTCCGTTCTAATGAGAAAAGGCCTAGCACCCTCAACCTTTCCTCGTAAGACCTACTCTCCATTCCAGGCAACATCCTGGTAAATCTTCTTTGCACCTTTTCCAAAGCTTCCACATCCTTCCTAAAATGAGGCGACCAGAACTGGACACAGTACTCCAAATGTGGCCTTACCAGAGTTTTGTACAGCTGCATCATCACCTCACGGCTCTTAAATTCAATCCCTCTGTTAATGAACGCGAGCACACCATAGGCCTTCTTCACAGCTCTATCCACTTGAGTGGCAACTTTCAAAGATGTATGAACATAGACCCCAAGATCTCTCTGCTCCTCCACATTGCCAAGAACTCTACCGTTAACCCTGTATTCCGCATTCATATTTGTCCTTCCAAAATGGACAACCTCACACTTTTCAGGGTTAAACTCCATCTGCCACTTCTCAGCCCAGCTCTGCATCCTATCTATGTCTCTTTGCAGCCGACAACAGCCCTCCTTACTATCCACAACTCCACCAATCTTCGTATCATCTGCAAATTTACTGACCCACCCTTCAACTCCCTCATCCAAGTCATTAATGAAAATCACAAACAGCAGAGGACCCAGAACTGATCCCTGCGGTACGCCACTGGTAACTGGGATCCAGGCTGAATATTTGCCATCCACCACCACTCTCTGACTTCTATCGGTTAGCCAGTTCGTTATCCAACTGGCCAAATTTCCCACTATCGCATGCCTCCTTACTTTCTGCATAAGCCTACCATGGGGAACTTTATCAAATGCCTTACTAAAATCCATGTACACTACATCCACTGCTTTACCTTCATCCACATGCTTGGTCACCTCCTCAAAGAATTCAATAAGATTTGTAAGGCAAGACCTACCCCTCACAAATCCGTGCTGACTATCCCTAATCAAGCAGTGTCTTTCCAGATGCTCAGAAATCCTATCCTTCAGTACCCTTTCCATTACTTTGCCTACCACCGAAGTAAGACCAACTGGCCTGTAATTCCCAAGGTTATCCCTAGTCCCTTTTTTGAACAGGAGCACGACATTCGCCACTCTGAATGGAGACAGTTACAGAGGCATCTAAACCCCAGAGTGTCGTAGAATGACCGAGAGAAACACACTGACAATTGGAACTGAATCACTGAATGGTCACAGTTACAGAGGCAGCTACACCCCAGAGTGCAGTGGACCCACCCAGAGAAACACACAGACAATTGGAACTGAATCACTGAATGGAGACAGTTACAGAGGCAGCGACGCCCCAGAGTGCAGTGGAACCACCTAGAGAAACACACTGACAACTGGAACTGAATCACTGAATGGTCACAGTTACAGAGGCACCTACACCCCCGAGTGCATTGGAACTACCCTGAGAAACGCACTGACAATTGGAAACGAATCACTGAATGGTCACAGTTACAGAGGCAGCTACATCCTAGGGTGCAGTGGAACAACACAGAGAAACACACTGACAATTGGAACTGAATCACTGAATGGTCACAGTTACAGAGGCAGCCACACACCAGAGTGCAGTGGAACCACCGAGAGAAACACACTGACAACTGGAACTGAATCACTGAATGGACACAGTTACAGAGGCAGCTACACCCCAGATTGCAGTGGACCCACCCAGAGAAACACACTGAGAATTGGAACTGAATCACTGAACGGTCACAGTTACAGAGTCAGCTACATACCAGAGAGAAGTGACCACACAGAGATACACTGACAATTGGAACTGAATCACTGAATGGTCACAGTTACAGAGGCAGCTACACCCCAGAGTGCAGTGGACCCACCCAGAGAAACACACTGACAATTGGAACTGAATCACTGAATGGTCACAGTTACAGAGACAGCTACACCCCAGACTGCAGTGGAACCAACCAGAGAAACAAGCTGACAATTGGAACTGAATCACTGAATGGTCACAGTTACAGAGGCAGCTACACCCCAGAGTGCAGTGGACCCACCCAGAGAAACACACTGAGAATTGGTACTGAATCACTGAATGGTCACTTTTACAGAGGCAGCTATACCGCAGAGTGTAGAGGAACCACACAGAGAAACCCACTGACAATAGCACCTGAATCACTGAACAGAGACAGTTACAGAGGCAGCTAAACCCAGAGTGCCGTGGAACCACCCAGAGAAACACACTGACAATTGGAACTGAATCACTGAATGGTCACAGTTACAGTGGCAGCTACATCCCAGAGTGCAGTGGAACCACCCAGAGAAACACACTGACAAGTGGAACCGTATCACTGAATGGTCACAGTTACAGAGGCAGCTACATCCTAGGGTGCAGTGGAACCACACAGAGAAACACACTGACAATTGGAACTGAATCACTGAATGGTCACATTTAAAGAGGCAGCCACACAACAGAGTGCAGTGGACCCACCCAGAGAAACACACAGATAAGTGGAACTGGATCACTGAGTGGTCACAGTTAAAGAGGCAGCTACACCCCAGAGTGCAGTATAACCACCGAGAGAAACACACTGACAATTGGAAATGAATCACTGAATGGTCACAGTTACAGTGGCAGCTACGCCCCAGAGTGCAGTATAACCACCGAGACAAACACACTGACAATTGGAACTGAATCACTGAATGCTCAGAGTTAAAGAGGCAGCTAAACACAAGAGTGCAGTAGAACCACACAGAGAAAGACACTGACAATTGGAACTGAGTCACTGAATGGTCACAGTTACAGTGGCAGCTACATCCCAAAGTGCAGTGGACCCACCCAGAGAAAGACTCTGACAATTGGAACTGAATAACTGAATGGTCACAGTTACAGTGGCAGGTACATCCCAGAGTGCAGTGGAACCACCCAGAGAAACACACAGACAATTGGAACTGAATCACTGAATGGAGACAGTTACAGAGACAGCGACGCCCCAGAGTGCAGTGGAACCACCTAGAGAAACACACTGACAACTGGAACTGAATCACTGAATGGTCACAGTTACAGAGGCACCTACACCCCCGAGTGCATTGGAACTACCCAGAGAAACGAATTGACAATTGGAACCGTATCACTGAATGGTCACAGTTACAGAGGCAGCTACATCCTAGGGTGCAGTGGAACCACACAGAGAAACACACTGACAATTGGAAATGAATCACTGAATGGTCACAGTTACAGAGGCAGCCACACACCAGAGTGCAGTGGACCCACCCAGAGAAACACACAGATAAATGGAACTGGATCACTGAGTGGTCACAGTTAAAGAGGCAGCTACATCCCAGGGTGCAGTGGAACCACCAAGAGAAACACACTGACAATTGGAACTGAATCACTGAATGGTCACAGTTACAGAGGCAGCTACACCCCAGAGTGCAATATAACCACCGAGGGAAACACACTGACAATTGGTACTGAATCACTGAATGGTCACAGTTGCAGTGGCAGCTACACCCCAGAGTGCAGTATAACCACCGAGAGAAACACACTGACAATTGGAACTGAATCACTGAATGGAGACAGTTACAGAGGCAGCGACGCACCAGAGTGCAGTGGAACCACCTAGAAAAACACACTGACAACTGGAACTGAATCACTGAATGGACACAGTTACAGAGGCACCTACACCTCAGAGTGCTGTAGAATCACCGGGAGAAACACACTGACAATTAGAACTGAATCACTGAATGGTAACAGTTACAGTGGCAGCTACACCCCAGAGTGCAGTATAACCACCGAGAGAAACACACTGACAATTGGAACTGAATCACTGAATGGTCAGAGTTAAAGAGGCAGCTACACCCCAGAGTGCAGTGGAACCACACAGAGAAACACACTGACAATTGGAACTGAATCACTGAATGGTCATAGTTACAGTGGCAGCTACATCACAGAGTGCAGTGGACACACCCAGAGAAACACGCAGACAATTGGAACTGAATCACTGAATGGAGACAGTTTCAGAGGCAGCGACGCCCCAGAGTGCAGTGGAACCTCCAAGAGAAACACACTGACAACTGGAACTGAATCACTGAATGGTCACAGTTACAGAGGAACCTACACCCCCGAGTGCAGTGGAACCACCCAGAGAAACACACTGACAATTGGAACTGAATCACTGAATGGCCACAGTTACAGAGGCAGCTACATCCCAGAGTGCAGTGGAACCACCCAGAGAAATACACTGACAATTGGAACTGAATAACTGAATGGGCACAGTTACAGAGACAGCTTCGCCCCATAGTGCAGAGGAACCACCCAGAGAAACACATTGACAATTGGAACTGAATCACTGAATGGTCACAGTTACAGAGACAGCTACACCCCAGAGTGCAGTGGAACCACCCAGAGAAACACACGGACAATTGGAAGTGAATCACTAAATGGTAACAGTTACAGAGGCAGCTACATCCCAGATTGCAGTGGACCCACCCAGAGAAACACACTGACAATTGTGAATGAATCACTGAATGGTCACAGTTATAGAGACAGCTACATCCCACAGTGCAGTGGACCCACCCAGAGAAACACACTGACAATTGGAACTGAATCACTGAATGGTCACAGTTACAGAGGCACCTACACCGCCGAGTGCAGTGGAACCACCTAGAAAAACACACTGGCAATTGGAACTGAATCACTGAATGGTCAGAGTAACAGAGGCAGCTACACCCCAGATTGCAGTTTAACCACACAGAGAATCACACTGACAATTTGAACTGTATCACTTAAAGGTCACAGTTACAGAGGCAGCTACATACCAGCGAGCAGTGGAACCACCCAGAGAAACACACTGACAATTGGAACTGAATCACTGAATGGTCACAGTTATAGAGGCAGCTACATTCCAGAGTGCAGTGGAAACACCCAGAGAAACACATTGACAATTGGAACTGAATCACTGATTGGAGACAGTTACAGAGGCAGCTAAACACCAGAGTGTAGCAGAATGACCGAGAGAAACACACTGGCAATTGGAACTGAATCACTGAATGGTCACAGTTATAGAGGCAGCTACATCCCAGAGTGCAGTGGAACCACCCAGAGAAACACATTGACAATTCGAACTGAATCACTGAATGGTCACAGTTGCAGAGGTAGGTCCATCCCAAAGTGCAGTGGAACCACCCAGAGAAACACGCTGACAAATTGAAGTGAAACATTGAATGGTCACAGTTACAGAGGCAGCTGCACCCCAGAGAGCTGTGGAACCATCCAGAGAAACACACTGACAATTGGAACTGAATCACTGAATAGAACATAGAACATAGAACATAGAAAATACAGCACAGAACAGGCCCTTCGGCCCACGATGTTGTGCCGAACCTTTGTCCTAGATTAATCATAGATTATCATTGAATTTACAGTGCAGAAGGAGGCCATTCGGCCCTTTGAGTCTGCACCGGCTCTTGGAAAGAGCACCCTACCCAAACTCAACACCTTCACCCAACACCAAGGGCAATTTGGACATTAAGGGCAATTTATCATTGGCCAATTCACCTAACCTGCACATCTTTGGATTGTGGGAGGAAACCGGAGCACCCGGAGGAAACCCACGCAGACACGGGGAGGACGTGCAGACTCCGCACAGTCAGTGACACAAGCCGGAATCGAACCTGGGACCCTGGAGCTGTGAAGCAATTGTGCTATCCACAATGCTACCGTGCTGCCCTTGAGAACAAAGAAATCTACACTATATCATTTAACCGTAATCCATGTACCTATCCAATAGCTGCTTGAAGGTCCCTAATGTTTCCGACTCAACTACTTCCACAGGCAGTGCATTCCATGCCCCCACTACTCTCTGGGTAAAGAACCTACCTCTGATATCCCTCCTATATCTTCCACCTTTCACCTTAAATTTATGTCCCCTTGTAATGGTTTGTTCCACCCGGGGAAAAAGTCTCTGACTGTCTACTCTATCTATTCCCCTGATCATCTTATAAACCTCTATCAAGTCGCCCCTCATCCTTCTCCGTTCTAATGAGAAAAGGCCTAGCACCCTCAACCTTTCCTCGTAAGACCTACTCTCCATTCCAGGCAACATCCTGGTAAATCTTCTTTGCACCTTTTCCAAAGCTTCCACATCCTTCCTAAAATGAGGCGACCAGAACTGGACACAGTACTCCAAATGTGGCCTTACCAGAGTTTTGTACAGCTGCATCATCACCTCACGGCTCTTAAATTCAATCCCTCTGTTAATGAACGCGAGCACACCATAGGCCTTCTTCACAGCTCTATCCACTTGAGTGGCAACTTTCAAAGATGTATGAACATAGACCCCAAGATCTCTCTGCTCCTCCACATTGCCAAGAACTCTACCGTTAACCCTGTATTCCGCATTCATATTTGTCCTTCCAAAATGGACAACCTCACACTTTTCAGGGTTAAACTCCATCTGCCACTTCTCAGCCCAGCTCTGCATCCTATCTATGTCTCTTTGCAGCCGACAACAGCCCTCCTTACTATCCACAACTCCACCAATCTTCGTATCATCTGCAAATTTACTGACCCACCCTTCAACTCCCTCATCCAAGTCATTAATGAAAATCACAAACAGCAGAGGACCCAGAACTGATCCCTGCGGTACGCCACTGGTAACTGGGATCCAGGCTGAATATTTGCCATCCACCACCACTCTCTGACTTCTATCGGTTAGCCAGTTCGTTATCCAACTGGCCAAATTTCCCACTATCGCATGCCTCCTTACTTTCTGCATAAGCCTACCATGGGGAACTTTATCAAATGCCTTACTAAAATCCATGTACACTACATCCACTGCTTTACCTTCATCCACATGCTTGGTCACCTCCTCAAAGAATTCAATAAGATTTGTAAGGCAAGACCTACCCCTCACAAATCCGTGCTGACTATCCCTAATCAAGCAGTGTCTTTCCAGATGCTCAGAAATCCTATCCTTCAGTACCCTTTCCATTACTTTGCCTACCACCGAAGTAAGACCAACTGGCCTGTAATTCCCAAGGTTATCCTCAGTCCCTTTTTTGAACAGGGGCACGACATTCGCCACTCTGAATGGAGACAGTTACAGAGGCATCTAAACCCCAGAGTGTCGTAGAATGACCGAGAGAAACACACTGACAATTGGAACTGAATCACTGAATGGTCACAGTTACAGAGGCAGCTACACCCCAGAGTGCAGTGGACCCACCCAGAGAAACACACAGACAATTGGAACTGAATCACTGAATGGAGACAGTTACAGAGGCAGCGACGCCCCAGAGTGCAGTGGAACCACCTAGAGAAACACACTGACAACTGGAACTGAATCACTGAATGGTCACAGTTACAGAGGCACCTACACCCCCGAGTGCATTGGAACTACCCTGAGAAACGCACTGACAATTGGAAACGAATCACTGAATGGTCACAGTTACAGAGGCAGCTACATCCTAGGGTGCAGTGGAACAACACAGAGAAACACACTGACAATTGGAACTGAATCACTGAATGGTCACAGTTACAGAGGCAGCCACACACCAGAGTGCAGTGGAACCACCGAGAGAAACACACTGACAACTGGAACTGAATCACTGAATGGACACAGTTACAGAGGCAGCTACACCCCAGATTGCAGTGGACCCACCCAGAGAAACACACTGAGAATTGGAACTGAATCACTGAACGGTCACAGTTACAGAGTCAGCTACATACCAGAGAGAAGTGACCACACAGAGATACACTGACAATTGGAACTGAATCACTGAATGGTCACAGTTACAGAGGCAGCTACACCCCAGAGTGCAGTGGACCCACCCAGAGAAACACACTGACAATTGGAACTGAATCACTGAATGGTCACAGTTACAGAGACAGCTACACCCCAGACTGCAGTGGAACCAACCAGAGAAACAAGCTGACAATTGGAACTGAATCACTGAATGGTCACAGTTACAGAGGCAGCTACACCCCAGAGTGCAGTGGACCCACCCAGAGAAACACACTGAGAATTGGTACTGAATCACTGAATGGTCACTTTTACAGAGGCAGCTATACCGCAGAGTGTAGAGGAACCACACAGAGAAACCCACTGACAATAGCACCTGAATCACTGAACAGAGACAGTTACAGAGGCAGCTAAACCCAGAGTGCCGTGGAACCACCCAGAGAAACACACTGACAATTGGAACTGAATCACTGAATGGTCACAGTTACAGTGGCAGCTACATCCCAGAGTGCAGTGGAACCACCCAGAGAAACACACTGACAAGTGGAACCGTATCACTGAATGGTCACAGTTACAGAGGCAGCTACATCCTAGGGTGCAGTGGAACCACACAGAGAAACACACTGACAATTGGAACTGAATCACTGAATGGTCACATTTAAAGAGGCAGCCACACAACAGAGTGCAGTGGATCCACCCAGAGAAACACACAGATAAGTGGAACTGGATCACTGAGTGGTCACAGTTAAAGAGGCAGCTACACCCCAGAGTGCAGTATAACCACCGAGAGAAACACACTGACAATTGGAAATGAATCACTGAATGGTCACAGTTACAGTGGCAGCTACGCCCCAGAGTGCAGTATAACCACCGAGACAAACACACTGACAATTGGAACTGAATCACTGAATGCTCAGAGTTAAAGAGGCAGCTAAACACAAGAGTGCAGTAGAACCACACAGAGAAAGACACTGACAATTGGAACTGAATCACTGAATGGTCACAGTTACAGTGGCAGCTACATCCCAAAGTGCAGTGGACCCACCCAGAGAAAGACTCTGACAATTGGAACTGAATAACTGAATGGTCACAGTTACAGTGGCAGGTACATCCCAGAGTGCAGTGGAACCACCCAGAGAAACACACAGACAATTGGAACTGAATCACTGAATGGAGACAGTTACAGAGACAGCGACGCCCCAGAGTGCAGTGGAACCACCTAGAGAAACACACTGACAACTGGAACTGAATCACTGAATGGTCACAGTTACAGAGGCACCTACACCCCCGAGTGCATTGGAACTACCCAGAGAAACGAATTGACAATTGGAACCGTATCACTGAATGGTCACAGTTACAGAGGCAGCTACATCCTAGGGTGCAGTGGAACCACACAGAGAAACACACTGACAATTGGAAATGAATCACTGAATGGTCACAGTTACAGAGGCAGCCACACACCAGAGTGCAGTGGACCCACCCAGAGAAACACACAGATAAATGGAACTGGATCACTGAGTGGTCACAGTTAAAGAGGCAGCTACATCCCAGGGTGCAGTGGAACCACCAAGAGAAACACACTGACAATTGGAACTGAATCACTGAATGGTCACAGTTACAGAGGCAGCTACACCCCAGAGTGCAATATAACCACCGAGGGAAACACACTGACAATTGGTACTGAATCACTGAATGGTCACAGTTACAGTGGCAGCTACACCCCAGAGTGCAGTATAACCACCGAGAGAAACACACTGACAATTGGAACTGAATCACTGAATGGAGACAGTTACAGAGGCAGCGACGCACCAGAGTGCAGTGGAACCACCTAGAAAAACACACTGACAACTGGAACTGAATCACTGAATGGACACAGTTACAGAGGCACCTACACCTCAGAGTGCTGTAGAATCACCGGGAGAAACACACTGACAATTAGAACTGAATCACTGAATGGTAACAGTTACAGTGGCAGCTACACCCCAGAGTGCAGTATAACCACCGAGAGAAACACACTGACAATTGGAACTGAATCACTGAATGGTCAGAGTTAAAGAGGCAGCTACACCCCAGAGTGCAGTGGAACCACACAGAGAAACACACTGACAATTGGAACTGAATCACTGAATGGTCATAGTTACAGTGGCAGCTACATCACAGAGTGCAGTGGACACACCCAGAGAAACACGCAGACAATTGGAACTGAATCACTGAATGGAGACAGTTTCAGAGGCAGCGACGCCCCAGAGTGCAGTGGAACCTCCAAGAGAAACACACTGACAACTGGAACTGAATCACTGAATGGTCACAGTTACAGAGGAACCTACACCCCCGAGTGCAGTGGAACCACCCAGAGAAACACACTGACAATTGGAACTGAATCACTGAATGGCCACAGTTACAGAGGCAGCTACATCCCAGAGTGCAGTGGAACCACCCAGAGAAATACACTGACAATTGGAACTGAATAACTGAATGGGCACAGTTACAGAGACAGCTTCGCCCCATAGTGCAGAGGAACCACCCAGAGAAACACATTGACAATTGGAACTGAATCACTGAATGGTCACAGTTACAGAGACAGCTACACCCCAGAGTGCAGTGGAACCACCCAGAGAAACACACGGACAATTGGAAGTGAATCACTAAATGGTAACAGTTACAGAGGCAGCTACATCCCAGATTGCAGTGGACCCACCCAGAGAAACACACTGACAATTGTGAATGAATCACTGAATGGTCACAGTTATAGAGACAGCTACATCCCACAGTGCAGTGGACCCACCCAGAGAAACACACTGACAATTGGAACTGAATCACTGAATGGTCACAGTTACAGTGGCAGCTACATCCCAGAGGGCAGTGGAACCACCCAGAGAAAGACACAGACAATTGGAACTGAATCACTGAATGGAGACAGTTACAGAGGCAGCGACGCCCCAGAGTGCAGTGGCACCACCTAGAGAAACACACTGACAACTGGAACTGAATCACTGAATGGTCACAGTTACAGAGTCAGCTACATACCAGAGAGATGTGGAACCACACATAGATACACTGACAATTGGAACTGAATCACTGAATGGTCACAGTTACAGAGGCAGCTGCAGCCCAGAGTGCAGTGGAACCACCCAGAGAAACACACTGACAATAGTCACTGAATCACTGAATGGTCACAGTTACAGAGTCAGCTACATGCCAGAGAGAAGTGACCACAAAGAGATACACTGACAATTGGAACTGAATCACTGAATGGTCACAGTTACAGAGGCAGCTACACCCCAGAGTGCAGTGGACCCACACAGAGAAACACACTGAGAATTGGAACTGAATCACTGAATGGTCACAGTTACAGAGGCAGCTACACCCCAGAGTGCAGTTGGCCCACCCAGAGAAACACACTGAGAATTGGAACTGAATAACTGAATGGTCACAGTTACAGAGGCAGGTATACCGCAGAGTGTAGTGGAACCACACCGAGAAACACACTGACAATAGCAACTGAATCACTGAACGGAGACAGTTACAGAGGCAGCTACATCCCAGAGTGCAGTGGAACAACCCAGAGAAACACACTGACAACTGGAACAGAATCACTGAATGGTCACAGTTACAGAGGCACCTACACCCCCGAGTGCAGTGGAACCACCCAGAGAAACACATTGACAATTGGAACTGAATCACTGAATGGCCAGAGTTACAGAGGCAGCTACATCCCAGGGTGCAGTGGAACCATCTATAGAAACACACTGACAATTGGAACTGAATCACTGAATGGTTACAGTTAGAGAGGCAGCGACACACCAGAGTGCATTGGATCCACCCAGAGAAACACACTGACAATTGGAACTGAATCACTGAATGGTCACAGTTACAGAGGCAGCTGCACCCCAGAGTGCAGTGGAACCACCCAGTGAAATACACTGACAATTGTAACTGAATCACTGAATGGTCACAGTTACAGAGTCAGCTACATACCAGAGTGCAGTGGAACCACCCAGAGAAACACACTGACAATAGTAACTGAATCGCTGAATGGTCACAGTTACTGAGTCAGCTACATACCAGAGAGAAGTGACCACACAGAGATACACTGACAATTGGAACTGAATCACTGAATGGTCACAGTTACAGAGGCAACTACATCCCAGAGTGCAGTGGACCCACCCAGAGAAAAACACTGAGAATTGTAACTGAATCACTGAATGGTCACTGTTACAGAGGCAGCTATATCGTAGAGTGTAGCGGAACCACACAGAAAAACACACTGACAATAGCAACTGAATCACTGAACGGAGACAGTTACAGAGGCAGCTAAACCCAGAGTGCAGTAGAAATCCGAGAGAAACACACTGACAATTGGAACTGAATCACTGAATGGTCACAGTTACAGTGGCAGCTACACGCCTGAGTGCAGTAGAACCACCGAGAGAAACACACTGACAATTGGAACTGAATCACTGAATGGTCAGAGTTACAGAGGCAGCTACAGCCCAGAGTGCAGTGGAGCCACACAGAGAAACACACTGACAATTGGAACTAAATCACTGAATGGTCACAGTTACAGTGGCAGCTACATCCCAGAGTGCAGTGGAACCACCCAGAGAAACACACAGATAATTGGAACGGAATCACTTAATGGAGACATTTACAGAGGCAGCGACGCCCCAGAGTACAGTGGAACCACCTAGAGAAACACACTGACAACTGGAACTGAATCACTGAATGGTAACTGTTACAGAGAGAACTTCACCCCATAGTGCAGTGGAACCACACAGAGAAACACACTGACAATTGGAACTGAATCACTGAATGGTCACTGTTACAGAGGCAGCAACACCCCAGAGTGCAGTGGAACCACTCAGAGAAACACACTGACAATTGGAACTGAATCACTGAATGGTCACAGTTACAGTGGCAGCTACATCCCAGATTGCAGTAGAACCACCCAGGGAAACACACGGAAAATTGGAAGTGAATTACTGAATGGTTACAGTTACAGAGGCAGCTACATCCCAGAGTGCAGTGGACCCACTCAGAGAAACACACTGACAATTGGAACTGAATCACTGAATGGTCACAGTTACAGAGTCAGCTACATACCAGAGGGAAGTGGAACCACACATAGATACACTGACCATTGGAACTGAATCACTGAATTGTCACTGTTTCAGAGGCAGCAACACCCAAGAGTGCAGTGGACGCACCCAGAGAAACACACTGACAATTGGAACTGAATCACTGAATGGTCACACTTACAGATGCAGCTGCATCCCAGAGAGCAGTGGAACAGCCGAGAGAAACACACTGACAATTGGAACTGAATCACTGGATGGCCACATTTACAGAGACAGTTACACCCCAGAGTGCAGTGGACCCACCCAGAGAAACACACTGAGAATTGGAAATGAATCACTGAATGGTCACTGTTACAGAGGCCGCTATTCCGCAGAGTGTAGTGAAACCACACAGAGAAACACACAGACAATAGCAACTGAATCACTGAACGGAGACAGTTACAGAGGCAGCTAAACTCAGAGTGCAGTAAAAATCCTAGAAAAACACACTGACAATTGGAACTGAATCACTGAATGGTCACAGTTACAGTGGCAGCTGCACTCCAGAGTGCAGTAGAACCACCGAGAGAAACACACTGACAATTGGAACTGAATCACTGAATGGTCAGAGTTACAGTGGCATCTACATCCCAGAGGGCAGTTGAACAACCCAGAGAAACACACAGACAATTTGAACTGAATCACTGAATGGAGACAGTTACAGAGGCAGTGACGCCCCAGAGTGCAGAGGAAGCACCTAGAGAAACACTGGAACTGAATCACTGAATGGTCACAGTTACAGAGGCGCCTACACCCCAGAGTGCCGTGGAACCAACCAGAGAAACACACAGACAATTGGAACTGAATCACTGAATGGAGACATTTACGGAGGCAGCGACGCCCCAGAGTGCAGTAGCACCACCCAGAGAAACACACGGAAAATTGGAAGTGAATCACTGAATGGTCACAGTTACAGAGTCAGATACATAACAGAGAGAAGTGGAACCACGCATAGATACACTGACAATTGAAACTGAAACACTGAATGGTCACTGTTACAGTGGCAGCTACACCCCAGAGTGCAGTAGAACGACGGAGAGAAACACACTGACAATTGGAAGTGAATCACTGAATGGTCACAGTTACAGAGGCAGCTGCAACCCAGAGTGCAGTGGAACCACCCAGAGAAACACACTGACAATTGGAACTGGTTCACTGAATGTTCACAGTTACAGAGACAGCTACACCCCAGAGTGCAGTGGAACTACCCAGAGAAACACACTGCCAATTGGAACTGATTCACTGAATGGTCACAGTTACAGAGGCAGCTACAGCCCAGAGCAGTGAACCACCCAGAGAAACACACTGACAATAGGAATTGAATCACTGAATGGCCACAGTTACAGAGACAGCTACACCCCAGAGTGCAGTGAAACCACCCAGAGATACACACGGACAATTGGAACTGAATCACTGAATGGTGACAGTTACAGAGACAGCTACATACCAGAGAGAAGTGACCACACAGAGATACACTGACAATTGGAACTGAATCACTGAATGGTCACAGTAACAGAGGCAGGTACACCCCAGAGTGCAGTGTACACACCCAGAGAAACACACTGAGAATTGGAACTGAATCACTGAATGGTGACAGTTACAGAGGCAGCGACACACCAGAGTGCAGTGGACCCACACAGAGAAACACACTGAGAATTGTACTGAATCACTGAATGGTCACTGTTACAGAGGCAGCTATATCGCAGAGTGTAGTGGAACGACACAGAGAAACACACTGACAATTGCAACTGAATCACTGAACGGGGACAGTTACAGAGGCAGCAAAACCCAGAGTGCTGTAGAACCACCGAGAGAAACACACTGACAATTGGAACTGAATCACTGAATGGTCAGAGTTACAGAGGCAGCTACACCCCAGAGTGCAGTGGAACCACAGAGAGAAACACACTGACAATTGGAACTGAATCACTGAATGGTCACTGTTACAGAGGCCGCTATACCGCAGAGTGTAGTGGAACCACACAGAGAAACACACTGACAATTGGAACTGAATCACTGAATGGTCACTGTTACAGAGCCAGCTATACTGCAGAGTGCAGTGGAACCACACAGAGAAACACACAGACAATTGGAACTGAATCACTGAACGGAGACAGTTACAGAGGCAGCTAAACCCAGAGTGCAGTAGAAATCCGAGAAGAACACACTGACAATTGGAACTGAATCACTGAATGGTCACAGTTACAGTGGCAGCTGCACTCCAGAGTGCAGTAGAACCACCGAGAGAAACACACTGACAATTGGAACTGAATCACTGAATTGTCAGAGTTACAGGGGCAGCTACACCCCAGAGTGCAGTGGAACCACACGGAGAAACACACTGACAATTGGAACTGAATCACTGAATGGTCACAATTACAGTGGCCGCTACATCCCAGAGTGCAGTGGAACCACCCAGAGAAACACACAGACAATTTGAACTGAATCACTGAATGGTCACAGTTACAGAGGCACGTACACCCCCAAGTGCAGTGGAACAACCCAGAGAAACACATTTACAATTGGAACTGAATCACTGAATGGCCACAGTTACAGAGGCAGCTGCATCCCAGGGTGCAGTGGAACCATCCATAGAAATACACTGACAATTGGAACTGAATCACTGAACGGAGACAGTAACAGAGGCAGCTACACCCAGATTACAGTACAATCACCGAGAGAAACACACTGACAATTGGAACTGAATCACTGAATGGTCAGAGTTACAGAGGCAGCTACACCCCAGAGTGCAGTGGAACCACACAGAGAAACACACTGACATTTGGAACTGAATCACTGAATGGTCACAGTTACGGTGGCAGCTACATCCCAGAGTGCAGTCGAACAGCCCAGAGAAACACACTTACAATTGGAACTGAGTCACTGAATGGCCACATTTACAGAGGCAGTTACACCCCAGAATGCAGTGGAACCACCCAGAGAAACACACTGACAATTGGAATTGAATCACTGAATGGTCACAGTTACAGAGGCAGCTACATCCCAGAGTGCAGTGGAACCACCCAGAGAAACACACTGACAATTGGAACTGAATCACATAATGGAGACAGTTACAGAGGCAGCTAAAACCCAGAGTGCAGTTGAATGACCGGGAGAAACACATTGACAATTGGAACTGAATCACTGAATGGTCACAGTTACAGAGGCAGGTACACCCCAGGGCGCAGTGGACACACCCAGAGAAACACACTGAGAATTGGAACTGAATCACTGAATGGTCACAGTTACAGAGGCAGCTACACCCCAGAGTGCAGTGGACCCACCCAGAGAATCACACTGAGAATTGGAACTGAATCACTGAATGGAGACATTTACAGAGGCAGCGACGCCCCAGAGAGCACTGAAGCCACACAGAGAAACACATTGACAATTGGAACTGAATCACTGAATGGTCACTGTTACAGAGGCAGCAACACTCCAGAGTGCAGTGGAGGCACCC
Organism: Scyliorhinus torazame; assembly: GCF_047496885.1. Classification (NCBI taxonomy): domain Eukaryota; kingdom Metazoa; phylum Chordata; class Chondrichthyes; order Carcharhiniformes; family Scyliorhinidae; genus Scyliorhinus; species Scyliorhinus torazame. The sequence goes on along the minus strand of NW_027307806.1, from coordinate 68,469 downwards.
AGAGAAACACGCTGACAATTGGAACTGAATCACTGAATGGTCACAGTTAATGAGGCAGCGACAAACCAGAGTGCATTGGATCCACCCAGAGAAACACACTGTCAATTGGAACTGAATCACTGAATGGTCACAGTAACAGAGGCAGGTACACCCCAGGGCGCAGTGGACACACCCAGAGAAACACACTGAGAATTGGAACTGAATCACTGAATGGTCACAGTTACAGAGGCAGCTACACCCCAGAGTGCAGTGGACCCACCCAGAGAAACACACTGAGAATTGGAACTGAATCACTGAATGGAGACATTTACAGAGGCAGCGACGCCCCAGAGAGCAGTGAAGCCACACAGAGAAACACATTGACAATTGGAACTGAATCACTGAATGGTCACTGTTACAGAGGCAGCAACACTCCAGAGTGCAGTAGAACAGCCCAGAGAAACACACTAACAATTGGAACTGAATCACTGAATGGCCACATTTACAGAGGCAGTTACAACCCAGAATGCAGTGGAACCACCCAGAGAAATACACTGACAATTGGAACTGAATCACTGAATGGTCACAGTTACAGAGGCAGCTACATCCCAGAGTGCAGTGGAACCACCCAGAGAAACACACTGACGATTGGAACTGAATCACAGAATGGAGACAGTTTCAGAGGCAGCTAAAACCCAGAGTGCAGTTGAATGACCGGGAGAAACACATTGACAATTGGAACTGAATCAGTGAATGGTCACAGTTACAGTGGCAGCTACGCCCCAGAGTGCAGTAGAACCACGGAGAGAAACACACTGACAATCGGAAGTGAATCACTGAATGGTCACAGATACAGAGGCAGCTACACCCCAGAGTGCAGTGCACCCACCCAGAGAAACACACTGACAATTGGAAGTGAATCACTGTATGGTCACAGTTACAGAGGCAGCTACACCCCAGAGCAGTGAACCACCCAGAGAAACACACTGACAATAGTAACTGAATCACTGAATGGTCACATTTACAGAGTCAGCTACATACCAGAGTGCAGTGGAACCACCCAGAGAAACACACTGACAATTGGAATTGAATCACTGAATGGTCACAGTTAATGAGGCAGCGACACACCAGAGTGCATTGGATCCACCCAGAGAAACACACTGACAATTGGAACTGAATCACTGAATGGTCACAGTTACAGAGGCAGCTGGACCCCAGAGTGCAGTGGAACCACCCAGAGAAACACACTGACAATAGTAACTGAATCACTGAATGGTCACATTTACAGAGTCAGCTACATACCAGAGTGCAGTGGAACCACCCAGAGAAACACACTGACAATAGTAACTGAATCACTGAATGGTCACATTTACAGAGTCAGCTACATACCAGAGAGAAGTGACCACACAGATACACTGACAATTGGAACTGAATCACTGAATGGTCACAGTTACAGAGGCAGCTACATCCCAGAGTGCAGTGGACACACCCTGAGAAACACACTGACAATTGGAACTGAATCACTGAATGGCCACAGTTACAGAGGCAGCTACACCCCAGAGTGCAGTGGACCCACCCAGAGAAACACACTGAGAATTGGAACTGAATCACTGAATGGTCACTGTTACAGAGGCAGCTATATCGCAGAGTGCAGTGGAACCACACAGAGAAACACACTGACAATTGGAACTGAATCACTGAATTGTCACAGTTACAGTGGCAGCTCCATCCCAGTGTGCAGTGGAACCAGCCAGAGAAACACACAGACAATTAGATCTGAATCACTGAATGGAGACATTTACAGAGGCAGCGCCGCCCCAGAGTGCACAGGAACCACCTAGAGAAACATATTGACAACTGGAACTGAATCACTGAATGGTCTCAGTTACAGAGGCAGCTACATCCCAGAGTGCAGTGGACCCACCCAGAGAAACACATTTACAATTGGAACTGAATCACTGAATGGCCACAGTTACAGAGGCAGCTGCATCCCAGGGTGCAGTGGAACCATCCATAGAAACACACTGACAATTGGAACTGAATCACTGAATGGTCAGAGTTACAGAGGCAGCTACACTCCAGAGTGCAGTGGAACCACCGAGAGAAACACACTGACAATTGGAACTGAATCACTGATTGGTCAGAGTTACAGAGGCAGCTACACTCCAGAGTGCAGTGGAACCACACAGAGAAACACACTGACAATTGGAACTGAATCACTGAATGGTCACAGTTACGGTGGCAGCTACATCCCAGAGTGCAGTGGAACCACCCAGATAAACACACAGACAATTGGAACTGAATCACTGAATGGAGACATTTACAGAGGCAGCGATGCCCCAGAGTGCAGTTGAACCACCTAGAGAAACACACTGACAACTGGAACTGTATCACTGAATGGTCACAGTTACAGAGACAGCTTCACCCATAGTGCAGTGGAACCACACAGAGAAACTCATTGACAATTGGAACTGAATCAGTGAATGGTCACAGTTACAGAGACAGCTACACCCCAGAGTGCAGTAGAACCACCCAGAGAAACACACGGAAAATTGGAAGTGAATCACTGAATGGTTACAGTTACAGAGGCAGCTACATCCCAGAGTGCAGTGGACCAACCCAGAGAAACACACTGACAATTGGAACTGAATCCCTGAATGGTCACAGTTACGGAGTCAGCTACACACCAGAGAGAAGTGGAACCACACATAGATACACTGACAATTGGAACTGAATCACTGAATGGTCACTGTTACAGAGGCAGCAACACCCCAGAGTGCAGTGGACGAACCCAGAGAAACACACTGACAATTGGAACTGAATCACTGAATGGTCACGGTTACAGATGCAGCTACATCCCAGAGAGCAGTGGAACAGCCCAGAGAAACACACTGACAATTGGAACTGAATCAGTGAATGGTCACATTTACAGTGGCAGCTACGCCCCAGAGTGCAGTAGAACCACCTAGAGAAACACACTGACAATAGGAATTGAATCACTGTATGGTCACAGTTAGAGAGACAGCTACACACCAGAGTGCAGTGGAACCACCCAGAGAAACACACTGACAATTGGAACTGAATCACAGAATGCAACAGTTACAGAGGCAGCTAAAACCCAGAGTGCAGTAGAATGACCGGGAGAAACACATTGGCAATTGGAACTGAATCACTGAATGATCACAGTTACAGAGGCAGCTACACCCCAGAGCAGTGAACCACCCAGAGAAACACACTGACAATAGGAACTGAATAACTGTATGGTCACAGTTACAGAGACAGCTGCACCCCAGAGTGCAGTGGAACCACCCAGAGAAACACACGGACAATTGGAACTAAATCACTGAATGGTCACAGGTACAGAGTCAGCTACATACCAGAGAGAAGTGACCACACAGAGATACACTGACAATTGGAACTGAATCACTGAATGGTCACTGTTACAGAGGCAGCAACACCCCAGAGTGCAGTGGACGCACCCAGAGAAACACACTGACAATTGGAACTGAATCACTGAATGGTCACAGTTACAGATGCAGCTACATCACAGAAAGAAGTGGAACAGCCCAGAGAAACACACTGACAATTGGAACTGTATCACTGAATGGCCACTTTTACAGAGGCAGTTACACCCCAGAATGCAGTGGAACCACCCGGAGAAATACACTGACAATTGGAACTGGATCAGTGAATGGTCACAGTTACAGTGGCAGCTACACCCCAGAGTGCAGTAGAACCACCGAGAGTAACACACTGACAATTGGAACTGAATCATTGAATGGTCACAGTTACAGATGCAGCTACATCCCAGAGAGCAGTGGAACAGCCCAGAGAAACACAGTGACAATTGGAACTGAATCACAGAATGGAGACAGTGACAGAGGCAGCCAAACCCCAGAGTGATGTAGAATGACCGAGAGAAAAACATTGACAATTGGAACTGAATAAGTGAATGGTCACAGTTACAGTGGCAGCTACACCCCAGAGTGCAGTAGAACCACCGAGAGAAACACACTGACAATTGGATGTGAATCACTGAATGGTCACAGTTACAGTGGCAGCTACACCCCAGAGTGCAGTGCATCCACCCAGAGAAACACACTGACAATTGAAACTGAATCACTGAATGGTCACAGTTACGGTCGCAACTACATCCCAGAGTGCAGTGGAACCACCCAGAGAAACACAATGACAATTGGAACTGAATCATTGAATGGTCACAGTTACAGAGGCAGCTACATCCCAGAGTGCAGTGGAACCACCCAGAAAAACAAACTGGCAATTGGAACTGAATCATTGAATGGTCACAGTTACAGAGGCAGCTACATCCCAGAGTGCAGTGGAACCACCCAGAGAAACACACTGACAATTGGAACTGAATCACTGAATGGAAACATTTACAGTGGAAGCTACACACCAGGGTGCAGTGGAACCACCCAGAGAAACACACTGACAATAGGAACTGAATCACTGAATGGTCACAGTTACAGAGACAGCTACACCCCAGAGTACGGTGGAACCAAACAGAGAGACACACTGACAATTGGAACTGAATCACTGAATTGTCACAGTTACAGTGGCAGCTACACCCCAGAGAGCAGTGCACCCACTGAGAGAAAAAGATTTACAATTGGAGCGGAATCACTGAATGTTCACAGTTACAGAGGCAGCTACACCCCAGAGAGCAGTGTAACCATCCAGAGAAACACACTGACAATTGGAACTGAATCACTGAATGGTCACAGTTAAAGAGGCAGCTTCACGCCAGTGTGCAGTAGAACCACCGAGAGAAATGCACTGATGATTGGAACTGAATCACTGAATGGTCACAGTTACAAAGGCAGCTACACGCCAGAGAGCAGTTGAACCACACAGAAAAGCACAGTGACAATTGGAACTGAATCACTGAATGGTCACAGTTACAGAGGCAGCAACATCCCAGAGTGCAGTGGAACCACCCAGAGAAACACACTGACAATTTGAACTGAATCACTGAATGGTCACAGTTATAGAGGCAGCTATACCCCAGAGATCAGTTGAATCAAGCAGAGAAAGACACTGACAATTGGAACAGAATCACTGAATGGTCACAGTTACAGAGGCAGCTACACGCCAGTGTACAGCAGAACCACACAGAGAAACGCATTGACAATTAGATCTGAATCACTGAATGGTCACAGTTACGGTGGCAACTACATCCCAGAGTGCAGGGGACCCATCCAGAGAAACACACAGACAATTAAAATTGAATCACTGAATGGTCATAGTTTCAGAGGCAGCTAAAACCCAGAGTGCAGTGGACCCACCCAGAGAAACACACTGACAATTGGAACTGATCACTGAATGGTCACAGTTACAGAGGCAGCGACATCCCAGAGTGCAGTGGAACCACCCAGAGAAACACACTGACAATTGGAACTGAATCACTGAATGGTCACAGTTACAGTGGCAACTACACACCAGGGTGCAGTGGAACCACCCAGAGAAACACACATCAATATGAACTGATTCAGTGAATGGTCACAGTTACAGAGGCAGCTCCACCCCAGAGTGCAGTGGCACCAACCAGAGAAACACACAGATAATTGGAACTGAATCACTGAATGGTCACAACTACAGAGGCAGCTACGCACCAGAGAGCAGTGGGCCCACCCAGAGAAACACACTGACAATTGGAACTGAATCACTGAATGGTCACAGTTACAGACGCAGCTACACACCAGAGAGCAGAGAGACCACCCAGAGAAACACACTGACAATTGGAACTGAATCACTGAATGGTCACTAGTACAGAGGCAGCTACACACCAGAGAGCAGTGGGCCCACCCAGAGTAACACACTGACAATTGGAACTGAATCACTGAATGGTCACAATTACAGAGGCAGCTACGCACCAGAGAGCAGTGGGCCCACACAGAGAAACACACTGACAATTGGAACTGAATCACTGAATGCTCACAATTACAGAGGCAGCTACACACCAGCGAGCAGTGGAACCACCCAGTGAAACACAGTGACAATTGGAACTGAATCACTGAATGGTCACAGTTACAGAGGCAGCTACACCCCAGAGTGCAGTGGAACCACCCAGAGAAACACACTGACAATTGGAATTGAATCGCTGAATGGTCACAGTTATAGAGGCAGCTATACCCCAGGGAGCAGTGGAACCAAGCAGAGAAAGACACTGACAATTGGAACTGAATCACTGAATGGCCACAGTTACAGAGGCAGCTGGACGCCAGTGTACAGTAGAACAACACAGAGAAACGCACTGACAATTAGATCTGAATCACTGAATGGTCACAGTTACGATGGCAAATTCATCCCAGAGTGCAGGGGACCCATCCAGAGAAACACACAGACAATTGAAACTGAATCACTGAATGGTCATAGTTTCAGAGGCAGCTGCATCCCAGAGTGCAGTGGAACCACCCAGAGAAACACACTGACAATTGGAACAAACTCACTGAATGGTCACAGTTACAGTGGCAACTACACACCAGGGTGCAGTGGAACCACCCAGAGAAACACACATCAATATGAACTGATTCAGTGAATGGTCACAGTTACAGAGGCAGCTCCACCCCAGAGTGCAGTGGCACCAACCAGAGAAACACACAGATAATTGGAACTGAATCACTGAATGGTCACAATTACAGAGGCAGCTACGCACCAGAGAGCAGTGGGCCCACCCAGAGAAACACACTGACAATTGGAACTGAATCACTGAATGGTCACAGTTACAGACGCAGCTACACACCAGAGAGCAGAGAGACCACCCAGAGAAACACACTGACAATTGGAACTGAATCACTGAATGGTCACTAGTACAGAGGCAGCTACACACCAGAGAGCAGTGGGCCCACCCAGAGTAACACACTGACAATTGGAACTGAATCACTGAATGGTCACAATTACAGAGGCAGCTACGCACCAGAGAGCAGTGGGCCCACACAGAGAAACACACTGACAATTGGAACTGAATCACTGAATGCTCACAATTACAGAGGCAGCTACACACCAGCGATCAGTGGAACCACCCAGTGAAACACACTGACAATTGGAACTGAATCGCTGAATGGTCACAGTTATAGAGGCAGCTATACCCCAGAGAGCAGTGGAACCAAGCAGAGAAAGACACTGACAATTGGAACTGAATCACTGAATGGTCACAGTTACAGAGGCAGCTAGACGCCAGTGTACAGTAGAACAACACAGAGAAACGCACTGACAATTAGATCTGATTCACTGAATGGTCACAGTTACGGTGGCAACTACAGCCCAGCGTGCAGGGGACCCACCCAGAGAAACTCACTGACAATTGGAACTGAATCACTGAATGGTCATAGCTTCAGAGGCAGCTACATCACAGAGTGCAGTGGACCCACCCAGAGAAACACACTGACAATTGGAACTGATCACTGAATGGTCACAGTTACAGAGGCAGCTACATCCCAGAGTGCAGTGGAACCACCCAGAGAAACACACTGACAATTGGAACTGAATCACTGATTGGTCACAGTTACAGTGGCAACTACACACTAGGGTGCAATGGAACCACCCAGAGAAACACACAGACAATATGAGCTGATTCACTGAATGGTCACAATTACAGAGGCAGCTCCGCACCAGAGAGCAGTGTGCCCACCCAGAGAAACACACTGACAATTGGAACTGAATCACTGAATGGTCACAGTTACAGAGGCAGCTAAACGCCAGTGTGCAGTAAAATCACCCATAGAAATGCACTGACAATTGGAACTGAAACACTGAATGTTCACAGTTACAGAGATAGCTACATCCCAGAGTGCAGTGGAAACACCCAGAGAAACACAGTGACAACTGGAACTGAATCACTGAATTGTCACAGTTACAGAGGCAGCTGCAGCCCAGAGTGCTGTAGAACTACCGGGAGAAAGAACACTGACAATAGGAACTGAATCACTGAATGATCACAGTTACAGAGGCAGTTACAACCCAGAGTGCAGTTGAACCACCCAAAGAAACACACTGACAATTGGAACTGAATCACTGAATGGTCACAGTTACAGAGGCAGCTACAATCCAGAGTGCAGTGGAACCACCCAGAGAAACACACTGACAATTGGAACTGAATCACTGAATGGTCACAGTTACAGTGGCAACTACACACCAGGGTACAGTGGAACCACCCAGAGAAACACACAGACAATATGAACTGATTCACTGAATGGTCACAGTTACAGAGGCAGCTCCACCCCAGAGTGCAGTGGCAGCAACCAGAGAAACACACGGATAATTGGAACTGAATCACTGAATGGTCACTAGTACAGAGGCAGCTACACACCAGAGAGCAGTGGGCCCACCCAGAGTAACACACTGACAATTGGAACTGAATCACTGAATGGTCACAATTACAGAGGCAGCTACGCACCAGAGAGCAGTGGGCCCACCCAGAGAAACACACTGACAATTGGAACTGAATCACTGAATGCTCACAATTACAGAGGCAGCTACACACCAGCGAGCAGTGGAACCACCCAATGAAACACACTGACAATTGGAACTCAACACTGAATGGACACATTTACAGAGGCAGCTACATCCCAGAGTGCAGTGGAACCACCCAGAGAAACACACTGACAATTGGAACTGAAACACTGAATGGTCACAGTTACAGAGGCAGCTACACCGAAGAGTGCAGTGGACCCACCGAGAGAAACACATTGACAATAGCAACTGAATCACTGAATGGTCACTGTTATAGAGGCAGCTACATACAAGAGAGCAGTGGAAACACACAGAGAAACACACTGACAATTGGAACTGAATCAGTGAATGGTCACAGTTACAGAGGCAGCTACATACAAGAGAGCAGTGGAACCACCGAGAGAAACAAACTGACAATTGAAACTGAATCACTGAATCGACACAGTTACAGAGGCAGCTACACCCCAGAGAGCAGTGGACCCATGAGAGAAACACACTGACAATTGGAACTGAATCACTGAATGGTCATAGTTACAGAGACAGCTACACCCCAGAGTGCAGTGGAACCACCCAGAGAAACACACTGACAATTTGAACTGAATCACTGAATGGTCACAGTTACAGAGGCAGCTACACACCAGAGAGAAGTGGAACCACCCAGTGAAACAAACTGACAATTGGAACTGAATCGCTGAATGGTCACAGTTATAGAGGCAGCTATACCCCAGAGAGCATTGGAACCAAGCAGAGAAACACACTGACAATTTGAACTCAATCACTGAATGGTCACAGTTACAGAGGCAGCTACACGCCAGTGTACAGTAGAACAACACAGAGAAACGCACTGACAATTTGATCTGAATCACTGAATGGTCACAGTTACGGTGGCAACTACATCCCAGCGTTCAGGGGACACACCCAGAGAAACTCACTGACAATTGGAACTGAATTACTGAATGGTCATAGTTTCAGACGCAGCTACATCCCAGAGTGCAGTGGACCCTCCCAGAGAAACACACTGACAATTGGAACTGTTGACTGAATGGTCACAGTTACAGAGGCAGCTACATCCCAGAGTGCAGTGGAACCACCCAGAGAACCACACTGACAATTGGAACTCAATCACTGAATGGTCACAGTTACAGGGAAAGCTACACACCAGAGAGCAGAGGGCAAACCCAGAGAAACACACTGACAATTGGAACTGAATCACTGAATGGTCACTATTATAGAGGTAGCTACACACCAGAGAGCAGTGGGCCCACCCAGAGAAACACACTGACAATTGCAACTGAATCACTGAATGGTCACAATTACAGAGGCAGCTACGCACCAGAGAGCAGTGGGCCCACCCAGAGAAACACACTGACAATTGGAACTGAATCACTGAATGCTCACAATTACAGAGGCAGCTACACACCAGCGAGCAGTGGAACCACCCAGAGAAACACACTGACAATTGGAACTGAATCGCTGAATGGTGACAGTTACAGAGGCAGCTACAGCCCAGAGAGCAGTGGAACCATCATTAGAAACACACTGAAAGTTTGAACTGAATCACTGAATGATCACAGTTACAGAGGCAGCTAAACGCCAGTGTACAGTAGAACAACACAGAGAAACGCACTGACAATTTGATCTGAATCACTGAATGGTCACAGTTACAGAGGCAGCTACACGCCAGTGTACAGTAGAACAACACAGAGAAACGCACTGACAATTTGATCTGAATCACTGAATGGTCACAGTTACAGAGGCAGCTACACACCAGCGAGCAGTGGAACCACCCAATGAAACACACTGACAATTGGAACTCAACACTGAATGGACACATTTACAGAGGCAGCTACATCCCAGAGTGCAGTGGAACCACCCAGAGAAACACACTGACAATTGGAACTGAAACACTGAATGGTCACAGTTACAGAGGCAGCTACACCGAAGAGTGCAGTGGACCCACCGAGAGAAACACATTGACAATAGCAACTGAATCACTGAATGGTCACTGTTATAGAGGCAGCTACATACAAGAGAGCATTGGAACCAAGCAGAGAAACACACTGACAATTTGAACTCAATCACTGAATGGTCACAGTTACAGAGGCAGCTACACGCCAGTGTACAGTAGAACAACACAGAGAAACGCACTGACAATTTGATCTGAATCACTGAATGGTCACAGTTACGGTGGCAACTACATCCCAGCGTTCAGGGGACACACCCAGAGAAACTCACTGACAATTGGAACTGAATTACTGAATGGTCATAGTTTCAGACGCAGCTACATCCCAGAGTGCAGTGGACCCTCCCAGAGAAACACACTGACAATTGGAACTGTTGACTGAATGGTCACAGTTACAGAGGCAGCTACATCCCAGAGTGCAGTGGAACCACCCAGAGAACCACACTGACAATTGGAACTCAATCACTGAATGGTCACAGTTACAGGGAAAGCTACACACCAGAGAGCAGAGGGCAAACCCAGAGAAACACACTGACAATTGGAACTGAATCACTGAATGGTCACTATTATAGAGGTAGCTACACACCAGAGAGCAGTGGGCCCACCCAGAGAAACACACTGACAATTGCAACTGAATCACTGAATGGTCACAATTACAGAGGCAGCTACGCACCAGAGAGCAGTGGGCCCACCCAGAGAAACACACTGACAATTGGAACTGAATCACTGAATGCTCACAATTACAGAGGCAGCTACACACCAGCGAGCAGTGGAACCACCCAGAGAAACACACTGACAATTGGAACTGAATCGCTGAATGGTGACAGTTACAGAGGCAGCTACAGCCCAGAGAGCAGTGGAACCATCATTAGAAACACACTGAAAGTTTGAACTGAATCACTGAATGATCACAGTTACAGAGGCAGCTAAACGCCAGTGTGCAGTAAAATCACCCAAAGAAATGCACTGACAATTGGAACTGAATCACTGAATGGTCACAGTTACAGAGCCAGCTACATCCCAGAGTGCAGAGGAACCACCCAGAGAAACACACTGACAATTGGAACTGAATCACTGAATGGTCACAGTTACAGAGGCAGCTACACCCCAGAGTGCAGTGGAACCAACCAGAGAAACACACTGACAATTGGAACTGAATAACTGAATGGTCACTATTATAGAGGCAGCTACACACCAGAGAGCAGTGGGCCCACCCAGAGAAACACACTGACAATTGGTACTGAATCACTGAATGGTCACAATTACAGAGGCAGCTACGCACCCGAGAGCAGTGGGCCCACCCAGAGAAACACACTGACAATTGGAACTGAATCACTGAATGCTCACAATTACAGATGCAGCTACACACCAGCGAGCAGTGGAACCACCCAGAGAAACACACTGACAATTGGAACTGAATCGCTGAATGGTCACAGTTACAGAGGCAGCTAAACGCCAGTGTGCAGTAAAAGCACCCAGAGAAATGCACTGACAATTGGAACTGAATCACAGAATGATCACAGTTACAGAGATAGCTACATCCCAGAGTGCAGTGGAAACACCCAGAGAAACACACTGACAACTGGAACTGAATCACTGAATGGTGACAGTTACAGAGGCTGCTGCAGCCCACAGTGCTGTAGAACCACCGGGAGAAAGAACACTGACAATAGGAACTGAATCACTGAATGGTCACAGTTACAGAGGCAGCTACACACCAGAGAGCAGAGAGCTCACCCAGAGAAACACACTGACAATTGGAACTGAATCACTGAATGGTCACAGTTACAGAGACAGCTACATCCCAGAGTGCAGTGGAACCACCCAGATAAACTCACTGACAATTGGAACTGAATCACTGAATGGTCACAGTTACAGAGGCAGCTAAACGCCAGTGTGCAGTAAAAGCACCCAGAGAAATGCACTGACAATTGGAACTGAAACACTGAATGTTCACAGTTACAGAGATAGCTACATCCCAGAGTGCAGTGGAAACACCCAGAGAAACACACAGACAACTGGAACTGAATCACTGAATGGTCACAGTTACAGAGGCAGCTGCAGCCCAGAGTGCTGTAGAACTACCGGGAGAAAGAACACTGACAATAGGAACTGAATCACTGAATGATCACAGTTACAGAGGCAGCTACACCCCAGAGTGCAGTTGAACCACCCAGAGAAACACACTGACAATTGGAACTGAATCACTGAATGGTCACAGTTACAGAGGCAGCTACATCCCAGAGTGCAGTGGAACCACCCAGAGAAACACACTGACAATTGGAACTGAATCACTGAATGGTCACAGTTACAGTGGCAACTACACACCAGGGTGCAGTGGAACCACCCAGAGAAACACACAGACAATATGAACTGATTCACTGAATGGTCACAGTTACAGAGGCAGCTCCACCCCAGAGTGCAGTGGGCCCACCCAGAGAAACACACTGACAATTGGAACTGAATCACTGAATGGTCACAGTTACAGACGCAGCTACACACCAGACAGCAGAGAGACCACCCAGAGAAACACACTGACAATTGGAACTGAATCACTGAATGGTCACTAGTACAGAGGCAGCTACACACCAGAGAGCAGTGGGCCCACCCAGAGTAACACACTGACAATTGGAACTGAATCACTGAATGGTCACAATTACAGAGGCAGCTACGCACCAGAGAGCAGTGGGCCCACCCAGAGAAACACACTGACAATTGGAACTCAATCACTGAATGGCCACATTTACAGAGGCAGCTACATCCCAGAGTGCAGTGGAACCACCCAGAGAAACACACTGACAATTGGAACTGAAACACTGAATGGTCACAGTTACAGAGGCAGCTACACCGAAGAGTGCAGTGGAACCACCGAGAGAAACACATTGACAATAGCAACTGAGTCACTGAATGGTCACTGTTATAGAGGCAGCTACATACAAGAGAGCAGTGGAAACACCCAGAGAAACACACTGACAATTGGAACTGAATCAGTGAATGGTCACAGTTACAGAGGCAGCTACATACAAGAGAGCAGTGGAACCACCGAGAGAAATAAACTGAAAATTGAAACTGAATCACTGAATCGTCACAGTTACTGAGGCAGCTACACCCCAGAAAGCAGTGGACCCATGAGAGAAACACACTGACAATTGGAACTGAATCACTGAATGGTCATAGTTACAGAGACAGCTACACCTCAGAGTGCAGTGGAACCACCCAGAGAAACACACTGACAATTTGAACTGAATCACTGAATGGTCACAGTTACAGAGGCAGCTACACACCAGAGAGAAGTGGAACCACCCAGTGAAACACACTGACAATTGGAACTGAATCGCTGAATGGTCACAGATATAGAGGCAGCTATACCCCAGAGAGAATTGGAACCAAGCAGCGAAACACACTGACAATTTGAACTCAATCACTGAATGGTCACAGTTACAGAGGCAGCTACACGCCAGTGTACAGTAGAACCACACAGAGAAACGCACTGACAATTAGATCTGAATCACTGAATGGTCACAGTTACGGTGGCAACTACATCCCAGCGTTCAGTGGACACACCCAGAGAAACTCACTGACAATTGGAACTGAATTACTGAATGGTCATAGTTTCAGAGGCAGCTACATCCCAGAGTGCAGTGGACCCACCCAGAGAAACACACTGACAATTGGAACTGTTGACTGAATGGTCACAGTTACAGAGGCAGCTACATCCCAGAGTGCAGTGGAACCACCCAGAGAAACACACTGACAATTGGAACTGAATCACTGAATGGTCACAGTTACAGAGACAGCTACATCCCAGAGTGTAGTGGTCCCATACAGAGAAAAAAATATGACAATTGGAACTGAATCACTGAATGCTCACAATTACAGAGGCAGCTACACACCAGAGAGCAGAGGGCCCACCCAGAGAAACACACTGACAATTGGAACTGAATCACTGAATGCTCACAATTACAGAGGCAGCTACGCACCAGAGAGCAGTGGAACCACCCAGAGAAACACACTGACAAAGTAACTGAATCACTGAATGGTCACAGTTACAGAGGCAGCTACACCCCAGAGTGCAGTTGAACCACCCAGAGATACACACTGACAATTGGAACTGAATCACTGAATGGTCACAGTTACAGAGGCAGCAACATCCCAGAGTGCAGTTGAACCACACAGAGAAACACAATGACAATTGGAACTGAATTACTAAATGGTCACAGTTACAGAAGCTGCTACAAGCCAGAGTGCAGTCGACCCACCCAGAGAAACACACTGACAATTGGAACTGAATCACTGAATGGTCACAGTTACAAAGTCAGCTACACCCCAGAGTGCAGTTGAACCACACAGAGAAACACAATGACAATTGGAACTGAATTACTAAATGGTCATAGTTGCAGAGACAGCTCCACCCCAGAGTGCAGTCGACCCAGCCAGAGAAACACACTGACAATTGGAACTGAATCACTGAATGGTCACAGTTACAGAGGAAGCTACACACCAGAGAGCAGAGAGCAAACCCAGAGAAACACACTGACAATTGGAACTGAATCACTCAATGGTCACTATTATAGAGGCAGCTACACACCAGAGAGCAGTGGGCCCACCCAGAGAAACACACTGACAATTGGAACTGAATCAGTGAATGGTCACAATTACAGAGGCAGCTACGCACCAGAGAGCAGTGGGCCCACCCAGAGAAACACACTGACAATTGGAACTGAATCACTGAAGGCTCACAATTACAGAGGCAGCTACACACCAGCGAGCAGTGGAACCACCCAGAGAAACACACTGACAATTGGAACTGAATCGCAGAATGGTGACAGTTACAGAGGCAGCTACAGCCCAGAGAGCAGTGGAACCATCCATAGAAACACACTGAAAGTTTGAACTGAATCACTGAATGATCACAGTTACAGAGGCAGCTAAACGCCAGTGTGCAGTAAAATCACCGAAAGAAATGCACTGACAATTGGAACTGAATCACTGAATGGTCACAGTTATAGAGCCAGCTACACCCCAGAGTGCAGAGGAACCACCCAGAGAAACACACTGACAATTGGAACTGAATCACTGAATGGTCACAGTTACAGTGGCAACTACACACCAGGGTGCAATGGAACCACCAAGAGAAACACACAGACAATATGAGCTGATTCACTGAATGGTCACAGTTGCAGAGGCAGCTACACCCCAGAGTGTAGTGGAACCAACCAGAGAAACACACAGATAATTGGAACTGAATCACTGAATGGTCACAATTACAGAGGCAGCTACGCACCAGAGAGCAGTGTGCCCACCCAGAGAAACACACTGACAATTGGAACTCAATCACTGAATGGCCACATTTAAAGAGGCAGCTACATCCCAGAGTGCAGTGGAACCACCCAGAGAAACACACTGACAATTGGTACTGAATCACTGAATGGTCACAGTTACAGAGGCAGCTACACCCAAGAGTGCAGTGGAACCACCCAGAGAAACACATTGACAATAGCAACTGAATCACTGAATGGTCACAGTTACAGAGGCCGCTACATACAAGAGAGCAGTGTTAACACCCAAAGAAACACACTGACAATTGGAACTGAATCAGTGAATGGTCACAGTTACAGAGGCAGCTACATACAAGAGAGTAGTGGAACCACCGAGAGATACACACTGACAATTGAAACTGAATCACTGAATCGTCACAGTTACAGAGGCAGCTACACCCCAGAGAGCAGTGGACCCACGAGAGAAACAAACTGACAATTGGAACTGAATCACTGAATGGTCATAGTTACAGAGACAGCTACACGCCAGAGTGCAGTGGAACCACCCAGAGAAACACACTGACAATTTGAACTGAATCACAGAATGTTCACAGTTACAGAGGCAGCTGCACACCAGCGAGCAGTGGAACCACCCAGAGAAACACACTGACAATTGGAACTGAATCGCTGAATGGTCACAGTTACAGAGGCAGCTACAGCCCAGAGAGCAGTGGAAACATCCATAGAAACACACATAGAAACACACTGAAAGTTTGAACTGAATCACTGAATGATCACAGTTACAGAGGCAGCTAAACGCCAGTGTGCAGTAAAATCACCCAAATAAATGCACTGACAATTGGAACTGAATCACTGAATGGTCACAGTTACAGAGACAGCTAAATCCCAGAGTGCAGAGGAACCACCCAGAGAAATACACAGACAATATGAGCTGATTCACTGAATGGTCACAGTTACAGAGGCAGCTACACCCCAGAGTGCAGTGGAACCAACCAGAGAAACACACAGATATTTAGAACTGAATCACTGAATGGTCACAATTACAGAGGCAGCTACGCACCAGAGAGCAGTGTGCCCACCCAGAGAAACACACTGACAATTGGAACTGAATCACTGAATGGTCACAGTTACAGAGGCAGTTACACACCAGAGAGCAGAGAGCCCTCCCAGAGAAACACACTGACAATTGGAACTGAATGACTGAATGGACACTATTATAGAGGCAGCTACACAGATGAGAGCAGAGAGCCCTCCCAGAGAAACACACTGACAATTGGAACTGAATGACTGAATGGACACTATTATAGAGGCAGCTACACACCAGAGAGCAGTGGGCCCACCCAGAGAAACACAATGCCAATTGGAACTGAATCACTGAATGGTCACAATTACAGAGGCAGCTACGCACCAAAGAGCAGAGGGCCCACCCAGAGAAACACACTGACAATTGGAACTGAATCACTGAATGCTCACAATTACAGAGGCAGCTACACACCAGCGAGCAGTGGAACCACCCAGAGAAACACACTGACAATTGGAACTGAATCACTGAATGTTCACAGTTACAGAGATAGCTACATCCCAGAGTGCAGTGGAAACACCCAGAGAAACACACTGACAATAGGAACTGAATCACTGAATGGTCACAGTTACAGAGACAGCTAAACGCCAGTGTGCAGTAAAAGCACCCAGAGAAATGCACTGACAATTGGAACTGAATCACTGAATGTTCACAGTTACAGAGATAGCTACATCCCAGAGTGCAGTGGAAACACCGGGAGAAAGAACACTGACAATAGGAACTGAATCACTGAATGGTCACAGTTACAGAGACAGCTACACCCCAGAGTGCAGTTGAACCACCCAGAGATACACACTGACAATTGGAACTGAATCACTGAATGGTCACAGTTACAGAGACAGCTACATCCCAGAGTGTTGTGGTCCCATACAGAGAAACAAATATGACAATTGGAACTGAATCACTGAATGGTCACAGTTACAGAAGCTGCCACAACCCAGAGTGCAGTGGACCCACCCAGAGAAACACACTGACAATTGGAACTGAATCACTGAATGGTCACAGTTAAAAAATAAGCTACACGCCAGAGAGCAGTTGAACCACACAGAGAAACACACTGACAATTGGAACTGAATCACTGAATGGTCACAGTTACAGAGGCAGCAACATCCCAGTGTGCAGTTGAACCACACAGAGAAACACAATGACAATTGGAACTGAATTACTGAATGGTCATAGTTGCAGAGACAGCTCCACCCCAGAGTGCAGTGGACCCACCCAGAGAAACACACTGACAATTGGAACTGAATCACTGAATGGTCACAGTTACAGAGGAAGCTACACACCAGAGAGCAGAGAGCAAACCCAGAGAAACACACTGACAATTGGAACTGAATCACTGAATGGTCACTATTACAGAGGCAGCTACACACCAGAGAGCAGTGGGCCCACCCAGAGAAACACACTGACAATTGGAACTGAATCACTGAATGGTGACAGTTACAGAGGCAGCTACAGCCCAGAGAGCAGTGGAACCATCCATAGAAACACACTGAAAGTTTGAACTGAATCACTGAATGATCACAGTTACAGAGGCAGCTAAACGCCAGTGTGCAGTAAAATCACCCAAAGAAATGCACTGACAATTGGAACTGAATGACTGAATGGTCACAGTTATAGAGCCAGCTACATCCCAGAGTGCAGAGGAACCACCCAGAGAAACACACTGACAATTGGAACTGAATCACTGAATGGTCACAGTTACAGTGGCAACTACACACCAGGGTGCAATGGAACCACCCAGAGAAACACACAGACAATATGAGCTGATTCACTGAATGGTCACAGTTGCAGAGGCAGCTACACCCCAGAGTGCAGTGGAACCAACCAGAGAAACACACAGATAATTGGAACTGAATCACTGAATGGTCACAGTTACAGAGGCAGCTACACACCAGAGAGCAGAGAGCCCACCCAGAGAAACACACTGACAATTGGAACTGAATCACTTAATGGTCACTATTATAGAGGCAGCTACACACCAGAGAGCAGTGGGCCCAGCCAGAGAAACACACTGACAATTGGAACTGAATCACTGAATGGTCACAATTAAAGAGGCAGCTACGCACCAGAGAGCAGTGGGCCCACCCAGAGAAACACACTGACAATTGGAACTGAATCACTGAATGCTCACAATTACAGATGCAGCTACACACCAGCGAGCAGTGGAACCACCCAGAGAAACACACTGACAATTGGAACTGAATCGCTGAATGGTCACAGTTACAGAGGCAGCTAAACGCCAGTGTGCAGTAAAAGCACCCAGAGAAATGCACTGACAATTGGAACTGAATCACTGAATGTTCACAGTTACAGATATAGCTACATCCCAGAGTGCAGTGGAAACACCCAGAGAAACACACTGACAACTGGAACTGAATCACTGAATGGGGACAGTTACAGAGGCTGCTGCAGCCCAGAGTGCTGTAGAACCATCGGGAGAAAGAACACTGACAATAGGAACTGAATCACTGAATGGTCATAGTTACAGAGGCAGCTACACGCCAGAGTGCAGTTGAACCACCCAGAGAAACACACTGACAATTGGAACTGAATCACTGAATGGTCACAGTTACAGAGACAGCTACATCCCAGAGTGGAGTGGTCCCATCCAGAGAAACACACTGACAATTCGAACTGAATCACGGAATGGTCACAGTTACAGAGGCAGCTACACCCCAGAGTGCATTGGAACCACACAGAGAAACACACTGACAATTGGAACTGAATCACTGAATGGTCACAGTTACAAAGTCAGCTACACGCCAGAGAGCAGTTGAACCACACAGAGAAACACACTGACAATTGGAACTGAATCACTGAATGGTCACAGTTACAGAGGCAGCAACATCCCAGTGTGCAGTTGAACCACACAGAGAAACACAATGACAATTTGAACTGAATTACTGAATGGTCATAGTTGCAGAGACAGCTACACCCCAGAGTGCAGTGAAATCACCCAGAGAAACATACTGACAATTTGAACTGAATCACTGAATGGTCACAGTTTCAGAGGCAGCTAAATCCCAGTGAGAATTGGAACCATCCAGAGAAACACACTGACAATTGGAACTCAATCACTGAATGGCCACATTTACAGAGGCAGCTACATCCCAGAGTGCAGTGGAACCACCCAGAGAAACACACTGACAATTGGTACTGAATCACTGAATGGTCACAGTTACAGAGGCGGCTACATACAAGAGAGCAGTGGAAACACCCAAAGAAACACACTGACAATTGGAACTGAATCAGTGAATGGTCACAGTTACAGAGGCAGCTACATACATGAGAGCAGTGGAACCACCGAGAGATACACACTGACAATTGAAACTGAATCACTGAATCGTCACAGTTACAGAGGCAGCTACACCCCAGAGAGCAGTGGACCCACGAGAGAAACACACTGACAATTGGAACTGAATCGCTGAATGGTCACAGTGACAGAGGCAGCTACACCCCAGAGAGCAGTGGACCCACGAGAGAAACACACTGAAAGTTTGAACTGAATCACTGAATGATCACAGTTACAGAGGCAGCTAAACGCCAGTGTGCAGTAAAATCAACCAAAGAAATGCACTGACAATTGGAACTGAATCAATGAATGGTCACAGTTACAGATACAGCTACATCCCAGAGGGCAGAGGAACCACCCAGAGAAACACACTGACAATTGGAACTGAATCACTGAATGGTCACAGTTCCAGTGGCAACTACATACCAGGGTGCAATGGAAACACTCAGAGAAACACACAGACAATATGAGCTGATTCACTGAATGGTCACAGTTACAGAGGCAGCTACACCCCAGAGTGCAGTGGAACCAACCAGAGAAACACACAGATATTTAGAACTGAATCACTGAATGGTCACAATTACAGAGGCAGCTACGCACCAGAGAGCAGTGTGCCCACCCAGAGAAACACACTGACAATTGGAACTGAATCACTGAATGGTCACAGTTACAGAGGCAGTTACACACCAGAGAGCAGAGAGCCCTCCCAGAGAAACACACTGACAATTGGAACTGAATGACTGAATGGACACTATTATAGAGGCAGCTACACACCAGAGAGCAGTGGGCCCACCCAGAGAAACACAATGACAATTGGAACTGAATCACTGAATGGTCACAATTACAGAGGCAGCTACGCACCAGAGAGCAGTGGGCCCACCCAGAGAAACACACTGACAATTGGAACTGAATCACTGAATGCTCACAATTACAGAGGCAGCTACACACCAGCGAGCAGTGGAACCACCCAGAGAAACACACTGACAATTGGAACTGAATCACTGAATGTTCACAGTTACAGAGATATCTACATCCCAGAGTGCAGTGGAAACACCCAGAGAAACACACTGACAATTGGAACTGAATCACTGAATGGTCACAGTTACAGAGGCAGCTAAACGCCAGTGTGCAGGAAAAGCACCCAGAGAAATGCACTGACAATTGGAACTGAATCACTGAATGTTCACAGTTACAGAGATAGCTACATCCCAGAGTGCAGTGGAAACACCCAGAGAAACACACTGACAATTGGAACTGAATCACTGAATGGTCACAGTTACAGAGGCTGCTGCAGCCCAGAGTGCTGTAGAACCACCGGGAGAAAGAACACTGACAATAGGAACTGAATCACTGAATGGTCACAGTTACAGAGGCAGCTACACCCCAGAGTGCAGTTGAACCACCCAGAGATACACACTGACAATTGGAACTGAATCACTGAATGGTCACAGTTACAGAGACAGCTACATCCCAGAGTGTAGTGGTCCCATCCAGAGAAACATATTGACAATTGGAACTGAATCACTGAATGGTCACAGTTACAGAAGCTGCTACAACCCAGAGTGCAGTGGACCCACCCAGAGAAACACACTGACAATTGGAATTGAATCACTGAATGGTCACAGTTACAAAGTCAGCTACACGCCAGAGAGCAGTTGAACCACACAGAGAAACACACTGACAATTGGAACTGAATCACTGAATGGTCACAGTTACAGAGGCAGCAACATCCCAGAGTGCAGTTGAACCACACAGAGAAACACAATGACAATTGGAACTGAATTACTGAATGGTCATAGTTGCAGAGACAGCTACACCCCAGAGTGCAGTGAAATCACCCAGAGAAACATACTGACAATTTGAACTGAATCACTGAATGGTCACAGTTTCAGAGGCAGCTACATCCCAGTGAGAAGTGGAACCATCCAGAGAAACACACTGACAATTGGAACTCAATCACTGAATGGCCACATTTACAGAGGCAGCTACATCCCAGAGTGCAGTGGAACCACCCAGAGAAACACACTGACAATTGGTACTGAATCACTGAATGGTCACAGTTACAGAGGCAGCTACACCCAAGATTGCAGTGGAACCACCCAGAGAAACACATTGACAATAGCAACTGAATCACTGAATGGTCACAGTTACAGAGGCAGCTACATACAAGAGAGCAGTGGAAACACCCAATGAAACACACTGACAATTGGAACTGAATCAGTGAATGGTCACAGTTACAGAGGCAGCTACATACAAGAGAGCAGTGGAACCACCGAGAGATGACGAATGTGATATAAAATAGTTACTTTAGAGTTACTAGTTAATGTAATGTAGAAATAAGCCACTTTGATTTTTGCAGTTAGGGACAAAGGAATTTGAGACCGCATGGAAAAAGCAGGAAGAGGTGTGTCTATGAGGGTGATGCTTCATTGATAGGGGCCAGAGAAAGGGATTGGAAGTGAGCCAATCAGAATAGATTGAACAGGTCAGGAGGGACATAGGCTGACCTATGTCCGTCGAGTATGTGAAACTTGATACCATTTGAACTGATTTTGCAGAGATCCCTTTGTCTGTTAGTTCAGTCGTTTTCTGGAATGAAAGAGGCTGGATGTCTCTTACATTTCTGTAAGATGATTAAGCTTGCAAGCTAAATAAATAACTTCTGTTTACGTGCGAATCCGTCTCAACTTTTATTGAGGCCAGACTGACAGAGAAAGAAATTTGGAGATTAACATTTGGTGCCGAAACCCGGGATTTCTCTGGGCGATCCTGTTCCAACTGCGAAATCAGAATTAGACTGATTATGAACAGGAGGACGGAAACAAAGGGCCCTCAATGTAGAAATGGAAAACGACCAGCATTGATTGTTCCCCTCTTCTTATCGTCTGATTAGTCTGGTCACTCGCGGTTGGCACAGAAAGACCGCCTCGACGAAATCACAGGTCAGTCTGGGGATTAGCACTTTAATTGATGGGATTTCATATTGTTGTTTCGGCTTGGGTTAGGGTTCAGAGGCTGATGTGACTTTAAATAATAAAGGTTCAGTCTATTATCGGGGTTCAGAGGCTGATGTGACTTTAAATAATAAAGGTTCAGTCTATTATCGGGGTTCAGAGGCTGATGTGACTTAAATAATAAAGGTTCAGTCTATTATTAGGGTTCAGAGGCTGATGGGACTATAAATAATAAAGGTTCAGTCTATTATATGGGTTCAGGGGCTGATGGGACTTCAATAGATGGGGGTTCAGTCCAGTATAACTGTTTTTAAATCTGAAGATGGTTCAACTCTATGTGTGAGTGTTTTAAATATATAGTTGATTAAGCTAAAATTGTCTCCTTGGACTGTAAAGTTCCGAGGTCTAGTTGAGATTGTGAGGTTGAAGCAGAAGTCTCTCAAAGGGTTAACAGCAGCAGGCGGAGTTGAAAACAGACAGTGCTTCTCACTCAGGCCTTGAGATAACAGTCTGCAGTGTAATCGGATACCTTTCCTTTGAGTCAGTGAACACCAGCAAAGTTACGTTTTGAATTAATTAAAGGAAACCAGTGGGTTTCTCCACCTCTTTGATAAAAGTTATTATTTTCGAAAGCAATTGATTGAAATTGCCAGAATCTTAAATTTTACTTACTTGAAATAAGGTTTATCTCATTTTATCTGGAGATTAATAGAAACTTAAAGAAGATCATGGACACCATTTTAAAAAGTGTCAATCTGAAGATGATAATTGATTTTGCTAATACTTATGATAGTTGATTTTGCTAATACTTATGTGTATGTAACAGAAAAAAAAACTTGTTAAAAGAAAAAATTGTTAAGATAAAGAAATAATTAAGTTGTAAATGTTATACAAGTTTGTGTTAAGCAAATTGTACATTTAGTTCTGAGTTGAGATCAGAGCTAAGCTTGCAAGTTGCAGTAATTCAATTTGAATTTTCAAACATTTTTAAGTTTAAAAAAAAAAAGAGAGCAAATAGAGAAAAGAAGGACACAGATCTTGAATGTGTTGAATAGCACATTTCAAAGGCCCATAAATCTTTCTGTTATCTTAGACCTAAAACCTAGGAAGATTGATGAGCCATAGGAATGTCTGGGGCGTTTTAATGAAATCTACCGGGGGCAGTCAGGCGATTTGCTGTATCAAAGTGGTCAGAATTCCCCTCAATACTGTGCTATGTTAATGCATTGCCTACCACCTTCTGTGGTTACTGCTGTGAAATGTAATAACATGAATTGGACAGAGAACGACCCTTCCCAGATGGCAAGGGCAGTCAGATTTTACTGGAAGGAGGGTGTAGGCCAAGAAGGAGGCTCAGTTACAAAGGTTAAGACTGAGTATGTAATGAAAAAGGATGATCTGCGATCCCAACAAGCGGCAGAAATGGTAGTTTACCAGCAGGAGCTCCAATATAGTGACTTTGGGTGGGTGGATCAGCGAAGAGGAGGATGAGACAACAGTGCTATATTTCTATCACCCCCCAGTGGTGGATGTTAGACATTGAACAGCCACTATCACTGCATCACGTTACCCTGGCCTATGACAGAACTGGACGAAACAGGGAGTTGGAGGACAAATACTGGCCATTACTTGAGACCGAATGGCCAGTCAAGGTTACAGCCACAGTCACGGGAAAAGAAGGTACAGCCGATTTTGTTACAATATCACCACATTTATGGCCACAGTCAGCTTCGGTAAGCCCTCATATTACACGTCAGGTCCATGACCAGTACCATGCCAGGGATATGGGGCGAATGGTCAGCATCTTACCGCAGCTCGTCAGAATAGGTATGAGATATACCTTTTGAACAATCCACGTCTGACATTTAAATACTGTACCACTATCAATCCAGCCTGTTTTCTTAGTGGTCCCCCTGTCCATGAAGACGCACCTGGCCACGACTGTTTAGCCTTGATTCAGGAAACTACCACAATAAGGGGCGATTTGAGTGACATTTCGTCAGAACAACCTGACATGATTATGTGTGGTCAAATATCCCACCGGGGTTTAGTTAATGACCTACTGCAGGCCCTCCTTCTGCCAGCGCAGATTTCCGTTATTAAATGTGCTGCCCACACGAATGGTACAACCCCAGTTGACGTTGGTAATGAACGAGCAGATTGTGCAGCGCGCACAGCCGCACAAATTCAGCAAGTGATGGTGCCTAAAATGTTAAGTCAGACTAAACGATCTACTATGAATGTGTCTGCTTCTGACAAGCCAATGCCAACCATCCAAGACGTCATAAGGTTACAGGAGGACGCTCCTGAGAGTGATAAACAAATGTAGAAACGGTTAGGTTGTACATATGATTCTGTTTCCTCTTTATGGACCACGCCTGCACATCAGACTTGTATGTCTGATGTACTGGCTTTATGGGTCATCGAATGTGTACACTTTGCAACTCATTGTGGGGCTCGGGGGACTAGTGATTTGTTGCTGGACACTTGGTGGCACCCTAAAATGCAGGGGTTGGCCCAAAGTATCAGTAATCGGTGTTTGATTTGTCAGCAATATAACACCGGAAAAGGTATCCCTTGTGGGAAGGGGCAAACCCCGTTGCCCAGTGGTCCCTTTGAGACGCTCCAAATGGATTACATTGAGTTGGAAAGGTGTCAATGTTATAAATATGTTTTGGTCATTGTGGATGTGTTCAGCAGATGGGTTGAGGCGTATCCGACTATCTATAGTAAAGCTGCTACTGTGGTTAAGGTCTTGATGAGGGAAATCATTCCCCGGTACGGTATACCAGCTCAGTTAAGTTCTGATAATGGGCCTCATTTTATTGGACAAATTAACAAGGAGTTTTGCTCCCAGTTGGGCATACGCCAGCAGTTCCACTGTGCTTACAGACCACAGGCGGCCGGGGTGGTTGAAAGACACAATCAGACCCTCAAAACTAAATTGGCTAAATTAAGAGCAGACACGGGACTGACATGGCTTAAGTTGCTCCCCGTTGCCCTCTTCCAGCTGCGGGTTACACCTGCGGGACCAGCCCGGCTCTCTCCCGCCGAGATTCTTTATGGCAGGCCTCTTAGAACTCCCTGGAGCTTGCAGGTTCCCAGACGGGTTCAGTTTCATCAGATGACTGAGGAAATGACCACCTATGTTCTAGCCCTTACGCAAGTGCTCAAGGAACTCCATGGCCCAGTCCGTGCGGCTCACCAGCCATTGCCCCAGTACCTAGCTCACTTTCAGTCCAGCCCGGTAGTTATGTAATGGTCAAAAATTGGACCAGGAAGGGGTCGGAGCCGCGATGGGACGGGCCCTTCCAAGTTCTCCTTACCACCCCCACAGCAGTTAAAGTGGAGGGGCGAAGTGCTTGGGTCCACCTACATCACTGTAAATTGAGCCCATCTCCACTACTGTAAAAGGTCGGATACTAACCTGCCTCCCTTCTCCAGTGCTATTTTACAGGTGTGGAGCATGATGGAGTGGCTACGCATCGTCTGTCTGATATTTGGCCTCACTTCGCTTGGCGTGTTATTGGCGATGGACATGGAAAAGGGGAATATTATGTATCTGTGTAGCCCCAACCAATCTACAAGGATACATCACCTATGCACAGGTGATGTTCTTCACTGCCCCCATATACGAGGACATGGTATCGACTCATGGAAGGTCATCAAAGTGAAGGAGAATGCGGGAGTCATGAAGCAGCTGCACCGGCCCCGGCGATGGGAAGGGAACATTATATGGACATTGCCTTGTTTTTGGAATACATGTAAATTTGATTTTGGATGTGTTAAAAGTGGTACAATAAAGGTAACATCAGGCTGTCAGAAGAGTGTAGGAAGAGACCATGAGAAAGAGAAAGGGACTAGAGAGAGGACGGGGCGTGTGAGAAGGGAAGTACAGCTAGAAGGTAGGTTACCGGGAGATGCACTTAAGTTAATTAAAGGCCAAACTGAGGAAAACCCGGGTAGTATGAATCTCTTCTACCAGATTTACCACCGTCCGTATGGCCAGGGACGGGTTGTCTGCTACCCAAACCCCGCAGCGGTGTCTAGGTTATTTTCTGTTTCACCGCTTTGGGGCACTCCCCAAACGGTGGTTCTTGTCAGCGTTCCGAGCCATTGCCCGAGCAAGTCACTCTTCCTTACGATCCGGATTCAGCACCACCGGCTATTTGCCTTCCCCTCCCTCGGGATAATTCCCATTCACAGTACGATAGGCTGCGACGGTGGAGGGCGTACATACCTAGCCACTTCACTCCCAATAGGGATTCCCGGTCGTACGAGAATTGCTTCAGCAGTGAAGGATATGGCTGTTTGCTGGTAGAGGTAGACACAAATATAACATGTCTGTTTCCCACCTGTACGGACAGGAGGTGCCATATCACCCAGGCGTCTGGCCAATGCGTTTGTTATAGCACCACTTGCGTTCCATTGAACGCTGGCCTCCAGCTCCTTTGTGGCTGGGCGAATGTCTCTCATATCACTGTTGGGAATAGGGCTTTCTGCATTGCTGGGCGGCCCGAATGGGCATTTCAAAATTGGATAAACTGGGCTACTGGGAGGTCCTTACGCAACCGGTATGCTCTTGACTATCTTCTGGCCCGTGAGGGTGGGGTATGCGCCATAGTACAGGGCAAGTGTATTATGGGGATTCAGGACTTGACTGCTAACATTACTAAATTTATGGATCGCATACGGGATCACTTGGACGGGATGCAGGATCCTGACTCTTGGGGTAACTGGGGATTTGGAGGATGGAAGGACTGGTTGATAAATATGGCCATGTATCTAGTGGTAGCTATCGGCTGCATCTTTGTGGGCCTGGCCATCCTTAAATGTGTGATGGGTAGAATGCTGGGTGCACTGGATCAGATCACCGCCCCAATCACCGAGAAAAAAAATTAACTGTTAAAATCCATGAGGGTGAAGCAGATGAATTGGAAATGCAGCGACGAATCTTTTTAGATGAGGAACCGTAGCTATAGATTGGATAGTTTGGTTATCATGGAATGATAAAAGGAGGGAATGACGAATGTGATATAAAATAGTTACTTTAGAGTTACTAGTTAATGTAATGTAGAAATAAGCCACTTTGATTTTTGCAGTTAGGGACAAAGGAATTTGAGACCGCATGGAAAAAGCAGGAAGAGGTGTGTCTATGAGGGTGATGCTTCATTGATAGGGGCCAGAGAAAGGGATTGGAAGTGAGCCAATCAGAATAGATCGAACAGGTCAGGAGGGACATAGGCTGACCTATGTCCGTCGAGTATGTGAAACTTGATACCATTTGAACTGATTTTGCAGAGATCCCTTTGTCTGTTAGTTCAGTCGTTTTCTGGAATGAAAGAGGCTGGATGTCTCTTACATTTCTGTAAGATGATTAAGCTTGCAAGCTAAATAAATAACTTCTGTTTACGTGCGAATCCGTCTCAACTTTTATTGAGGCCAGACTGACAGAGAAAGAAATTTGGAGATTAACAGAGATACACACTGACAATTGAAACTGAATCACTGAATCGTCACAGTTACAGAGGCAGGTACACCCCAGAGAGCAGTGGAAACAAGCAGACAAAGACACTGACAATTGGAACTGAATCACTGTATGGTCACAGTTACAGAGGCAGCTACACGCCAGTGTACAGTAGAACCACACAGAGAAATGCACTGACAATTAGATCTAAATCACTGAATGGTCACAATTACGGTGGCAACTACATCCCAGAGTGCAGGGGACCCACCCAGAGAAACTCACTGACAATTGGAACTGAATCACTGAATGGTCATAGTTTCAGAGGCAGCTACACCCCAGAGAGCAGTGGACCCACGAGAGAAACACACTGAAAGTTTGAACTGAATCACTGAATGATCACAGTTACAGAGGCAGCTAAACGCCAGTGTGCAGTAAAATCAACCAAAGAAATGCACTGACAATTGGAACTGAATCAATGAATGGTCACAGTTACAGATACAGCTACATCCCAGAGGGCAGAGGAACCACCCAGAGAAACACACTGACAATTGGAACTGAATCACTGAATGGTCACAGTTCCAGTGGCAACTACATACCAGGGTGCAATGGAAACACTCAGAGAAACACACAGACAATATGAGCTGATTCACTGAATGGTCACAGTTACAGAGGCAGCTACACCCCAGAGTGCAGTGGAACCAACCAGAGAAACACACAGATATTTAGAACTGAATCACTGAATGGTCACAATTACAGAGGCAGCTACGCACCAGAGAGCAGTGTGCCCACCCAGAGAAACACACTGACAATTGGAACTGAATCACTGAATGGTCACAGTTACAGAGGCAGTTACACACCAGAGAGCAGAGAGCCCTCCCAGAGAAACACACTGACAATTGGAACTGAATGACTGAATGGACACTATTATAGAGGCAGCTACACACCAGAGAGCAGTGGGCCCACCCAGAGAAACACAATGACAATTGGAACTGAATCACTGAATGGTCACAATTACAGAGGCAGCTACGCACCAGAGAGCAGTGGGCCCACCCAGAGAAACACACTGACAATTGGAACTGAATCACTGAATGCTCACAATTACAGAGGCAGCTACACACCAGCGAGCAGTGGAACCACCCAGAGAAACACACTGACAATTGGAACTGAATCACTGAATGTTCACAGTTACAGAGATATCTACATCCCAGAGTGCAGTGGAAACACCCAGAGAAACACACTGACAATTGGAACTGAATCACTGAATGGTCACAGTTACAGAGGCAGCTAAACGCCAGTGTGCAGGAAAAGCACCCAGAGAAATGCACTGACAATTGGAACTGAATCACTGAATGTTCACAGTTACAGAGATAGCTACATCCCAGAGTGCAGTGGAAACACCCAGAGAAACACACTGACAATAGGAACTGAATCACTGAATGGTCACAGTTACAGAGGCAGCTACACCCCAGAGTGCAGTTGAACCACCCAGAGATACACACTGACAATTGGAACTGAATCACTGAATGGTCACAGTTACAGAGACAGCTACATCCCAGAGTGTAGTGGTCCCATCCAGAGAAACATATTGACAATTGGAACTGAATCACTGAATGGTCACAGTTACAGAAGCTGCTACAACCCAGAGTGCAGTGGACCCACCCAGAGAAACACACTGACAATTGGAATTGAATCACTGAATGGTCACAGTTACAAAGTCAGCTACACGCCAGAGAGCAGTTGAACCACACAGAGAAACACACTGACAATTGGAACTGAATCACTGAATGGTCACAGTTATAGAGGCAGCAACATCCCAGAGTGCAGTTGAACCACACAGAGAAACACAATGACAATTGGAACTGAATTACTGAATGGTCATAGTTGCAGAGACAGCTACACCCCAGAGTGCAGTGAAATCACCCAGAGAAACATACTGACAATTTGAACTGAATCACTGAATGGTCACAGTTTCAGAGGCAGCTACATCCCAGTGAGAAGTGGAACCATCCAGAGAAACACACTGACAATTGGAACTCAATCACTGAATGGCCACATTTACAGAGGCAGCTACATCCCAGAGTGCAGTGGAACCACCCAGAGAAACACACTGACAATTGGTACTGAATCACTTAATGGTCACAGTTACAGAGGCAGCTACACCCAAGATTGCAGTGGAACCACCCAGAGAAACACATTGACAATAGCAACTGAATCACTGAATGGTCACAGTTACAGAGGCAGCTACATACAAGAGAGCAGTGGAAACACCCAATGAAACACACTGACAATTGGAACTGAATCAGTGAATGGTCACAGTTACAGAGGCAGCTACATACAAGAGAGCAGTGGAACCACCGAGAGATGACGAATGTGATATAAAATAGTTACTTTAGAGTTACTAGTTAATGTAATGTAGAAATAAGCCACTTTGATTTTTGCAGTTAGGGACAAAGGAATTTGAGACCGCATGGAAAAAGCAGGAAGAGGTGTGTCTATGAGGGTGATGCTTCATTGATAGGGGCCAGAGAAAGGGATTGGAAGTGAGCCAATCAGAATAGATCGAACAGGTCAGGAGGGACATAGGCTGACCTATGTCCGTCGAGTATGTGAAACTTGATACCATTTGAACTGATTTTGCAGAGATCCCTTTGTCTGTTAGTTCAGTCGTTTTCTGGAATGAAAGAGGCTGGATGTCTCTTACATTTCTGTAAGATGATTAAGCTTGCAAGCTAAATAAATAACTTCTGTTTACGTGCGAATCCGTCTCAACTTTTATTGAGGCCAGACTGACAGAGAAAGAAATTTGGAGATTAACATTTGGTGCCGAAACCCGGGATTTCTCTGGGCGATCCTGTTCCAACTGCGAAATCACAATTAGACTGATTATGAACAGGAGGACGGAAACAAAGGGCCCTCAATGTAGAAATGGAAAACGACCAGCATTGATTGTTCCCCTCTTCTTATCGTCTGATTAGTCTGGTCACTCGCGGTTGGCACAGAAAGACCGCCTCGACGAAATCACAGGTCAGTCTGGGGATTAGCACTTTAATTGATGGGATTTCATATTGTTGTTTCGGCTTGGGTTAGGGTTCAGAGGCTGATGTGACTTTAAATAATAAAGGTTCAGTCTATTATCGGGGTTCAGAGGCTGATGTGACTTTAAATATAAAGGTTCAGTCTATTATCGGGGTTCAGAGGCTGATGTGACTTAAATAATAAAGGTTCAGTCTATTATTAGGGTTCAGAGGCTGATGGGACTTTAAATAATAAAGGTTCAGTCTATTATATGGGTTCAGGGGCTGATGGGACTTCAATAGATGGGGGTTCAGTCCAGTATAACTGTTTTTAAATCTGAAGATGGTTCAACTCTATGTGTGAGTGTTTTAAATATATAGTTGATTAAGCTAAAATTGTCTCCTTGGACTGTAAAGTTCCGAGGTCTAGTTGAGATTGTGAGGTTGAAGCAGAAGTCTCTCAAAGGGTTAACAGCAGCAGGCGGAGTTGAAAACAGACAGTGCTTCTCACTCAGGCCTTGAGATAACAGTCTGCAGTGTAATCGGATACCTTTCCTTTGAGTCAGTGAACACCAGCAAAGTTACGTTTTGAATTAATTAAAGGAAACCAGTGGGTTTCTCCACCTCTTTGATAAAAGTTATTATTTTCGAAAGCAATTGATTGAAATTGCCAGAATCTTAAATTTTACTTACTTGAAATAAGGTTTATCTCATTTTATCTGGAGATTAATAGAAACTTAAAGAAGATCATGGACACCATTTTAAAAAGTGTCAATCTGAAGATGATAATTGATTTTGCTAATACTTATGATAGTTGATTTTGCTAATACTTATGTGTATGTAACAGAAAAAAAAACTTGTTAAAAGAAAAAATTGTTAAGATAAAGAAATAATTAAGTTGTAAATGTTATACAAGTTTGTGTTAAGCAAATTGTACATTTAGTTCTGAGTTGAGATCAGAGCTAAGCTTGCAAGTTGCAGTAATTCAATTTGAATTTTCAAACATTTTTAAGTTTAAAAAAAAAAAGAGAGCAAATAGAGAAAAGAAGGACACAGATCTTGAATGTGTTGAATAGCACATTTCAAAGGCCCATAAATCTTTCTGTTATCTTAGACCTAAAACCTAGGAAGATTGATGAGCCATAGGAATGTCTGGGGCGTTTTAATGAAATCTACCGGGGGCAGTCAGGCGATTTGCTGTATCAAAGTGGTCAGAATTCCCCTCAATACTGTGCTATGTTAATGCATTGCCTACCACCTTCTGTGGTTACTGCTGTGAAATGTAATAACATGAATTGGACAGAGAACGACCCTTCCCAGATGGCAAGGGCAGTCAGATTTTACTGGAAGGAGGGTGTAGGCCAAGAAGGAGGCTCAGTTACAAAGGTTAAGACTGAGTATGTAATGAAAAAGGATGATCTGCGATCCCAACAAGCGGCAGAAATGGTAGTTTACCAGCAGGAGCTCCAATATAGTGACTTTGGGTGGGTGGATCAGCGAAGAGGAGGATGAGACAACAGTGCTATATTTCTATCACCCCCCAGTGGTGGATGTTAGACATTGAACAGCCACTATCACTGCATCACGTTACCCTGGCCTATGACAGAACTGGACGAAACAGGGAGTTGGAGGACAAATACTGGCCATTACTTGAGACCGAATGGCCAGTCAAGGTTACAGCCACAGTCACGGGAAAAGAAGGTACAGCCGATTTTGTTACAATATCACCACATTTATGGCCACAGTCAGCTTCGGTAAGCCCTCATATTACACGTCAGGTCCATGACCAGTACCATGCCAGGGATATGGGGCGAATGGTCAGCATCTTACCGCAGCTCGTCAGAATAGGTATGAGATATACCTTTTGAACAATCCACGTCTGACATTTAAATACTGTACCACTATCAATCCAGCCTGTTTTCTTAGTGGTCCCCCTGTCCATGAAGACGCACCTGGCCACGACTGTTTAGCCTTGATTCAGGAAACTACCACAATAAGGGGCGATTTGAGTGACATTTCGTCAGAACAACCTGACATGATTATGTGTGGTCAAATATCCCACCGGGGTTTAGTTAATGACCTACTGCAGGCCCTCCTTCTGCCAGCGCAGATTTCCGTTATTAAATGTGCTGCCCACACGAATGGTACAACCCCAGTTGACGTTGGTAATGAACGAGCAGATTGTGCAGCGCGCACAGCCGCACAAATTCAGCAAGTGATGGTGCCTAAAATGTTAAGTCAGACTAAACGATCTACTATGAATGTGTCTGCTTCTGACAAGCCAATGCCAACCATCCAAGACGTCATAAGGTTACAGGAGGACGCTCCTGAGAGTGATAAACAAATGTAGAAACGGTTAGGTTGTACATATGATTCTGTTTCCTCTTTATGGACCACGCCTGCACATCAGACTTGTATGTCTGATGTACTGGCTTTATGGGTCATCGAATGTGTACACTTTGCAACTCATTGTGGGGCTCGGGGGACTAGTGATTTGTTGCTGGACACTTGGTGGCACCCTAAAATGCAGGGGTTGGCCCAAAGTATCAGTAATCGGTGTTTGATTTGTCAGCAATATAACACCGGAAAAGGTATCCCTTGTGGGAAGGGGCAAACCCCGTTGCCCAGTGGTCCCTTTGAGACGCTCCAAATGGATTACATTGAGTTGGAAAGGTGTCAATGTTATAAATATGTTTTGGTCATTGTGGATGTGTTCAGCAGATGGGTTGAGGCGTATCCGACTATCTATAGTAAAGCTGCTACTGTGGTTAAGGTCTTGATGAGGGCAATCATTCCCCGGTACGGTATACCAGCTCAGTTAAGTTCTGATAATGGGCCTCATTTTATTGGACAAATTAACAAGGAGTTTTGCTCCCAGTTGGGCATACGCCAGCAGTTCCACTGTGCTTACAGACCACAGGCGGCCGGGGTGGTTGAAAGACACAATCAGACCCTCAAAACTAAATTGGCTAAATTAAGAGCAGACACGGGACTGACATGGCTTAAGTTGCTCCCCGTTGCCCTCTTCCAGCTGCGGGTTACACCTGCGGGACCAGCCCGGCTCTCTCCCGCCGAGATTCTTTATGGCAGGCCTCTTAGAACTCCCTGGAGCTTGCAGGTTCCCAGACGGGTTCAGTTTCATCAGATGACTGAGGAAATGACCATCTATGTTCTAGCCCTTACGCAAGTGCTCAAGGAACTCCATGGCCAAGTCCGCGCGGCTCACCAGCCATTGCCCCAGTACCTAGCTCACTTTCAGTCCAGCCCGGTAGTTATGTAATGGTCAAAAATTGGACCAGGAAGGGGTCGGAGCCGCGATGGGACGGGCCCTTCCAAGTTCTCCTTACCACCCCCACAGCAGTTAAAGTGGAGGGGCGAAGTGCTTGGGTCCACCTACATCACTGTAAATTGAGCCCATCTCCACTACTGTAAAAGGTCGGATACTAACCTGCCTCCCTTCTCCAGTGCTATTTTACAGGTGTGGAGCATGATGGAGTGGCTACGCATCGTCTGTCTGATATTTGGCCTCACTTCGCTTGGCGTGTTATTGGCAATGGACATGGAAAAGGGGAATATTATGTATCTGTGTAGCCCCAACCAATCTACAAGGATACATCACCTATGCACAGGTGATGTTCTTCACTGCCCCCATATACGAGGACATGGTATCGACTCATGGAAGGTCATCAAAGTGAAGGAGAATGCGGGAGTCATGAAGCAGCTGCACCGGCCCCGGCGATGGGAAGGGAACATTATATGGACATTGCCTTGTTTTTGGAATACATGTAAATTTGATTTTGGATGTGTTAAAAGTGGTACAATAAAGGTAACATCAGGCTGTCAGAAGAGTGTAGGAAGAGACCATGAGAAAGAGAAAGGGACTAGAGAGAGGACGGGGCGTGTGAGAAGGGAAGTACAGCTAGAACGTAGGTTACCGGGAGATGCACTTAAGTTAATTAAAGGCCAAACTGAGGAAAACCCGGGTAGTATGAATCTCTTCTACCAGATTTACCACCGTCCGTATGGCCAGGGACGGGTTGTCTGCTACCCAAACCCCGCAGCGGTGTCTAGGTTATTTTCTGTTTCACCGCTTTGGGGCACTCCCCAAACGGTGGTTCTTGTCAGCGTTCCGAGCCATTGCCCGAGCAAGTCACTCTTCCTTACGATCCGGATTCAGCACCACCGGCTATTTGCCTTCCCCTCCCTCGGGATAATTCCCATTCACAGTACGATAGGCTGCGACGGTGGAGGGCGTACATACCTAGCCACTTCACTCCCAATAGGGATTCCCGGTCGTACGAGAATTGCTTCAGCAGTGAAGGATATGGCTGTTTGCTGGTAGAGGTAGACACAAATATAACATGTCTGTTTCCCACCTGTACGGACAGGAGGTGCCATATCACCCAGGCGTCTGGCCAATGCGTTTGTTATAGCACCACTTGCGTTCCATTGAACGCTGGCCTCCAGCTCCTTTGTGGCTGGGCGAATGTCTCTCATATCACTGTTGGGAATAGGGCTTTCTGCATTGCTGGGCGGCCCGAATGGGCATTTCAAAATTGGATAAACTGGGCTACTGGGAGGTCCTTACGCAACCGGTATGCTCTTGACTATCTTCTGGCCCGTGAGGGTGGGGTATGCGCCATAGTACAGGGCAAGTGTATTATGGGGATTCAGGACTTGACTGCTAACATTACTAAATTTATGGATCGCATACGGGATCACTTGGACGGGATGCAGGATCCTGACTCTTGGGGTAACTGGGGATTTGGAGGATGGAAGGACTGGTTGATAAATATGGCCATGTATCTAGTGGTAGCTATCGGCTGCATCTTTGTGGGCCTGGCCATCCTTAAATGTGTGATGGGTAGAATGCTGGGTGCACTGGATCAGATCACCGCCCCAATCACCGAGAAAAAAAATTAACTGTTAAAATCCATGAGGGTGAAGCAGATGAATTGGAAATGCAGCGACGAATCTTTTTAGATGAGGAACCGTAGCTATAGATTGGATAGTTTGGTTATCATGGAATGATAAAAGGAGGGAATGACGAATGTGATATAAAATAGTTACTTTAGAGTTACTAGTTAATGTAATGTAGAAATAAGCCACTTTGATTTTTGCAGTTAGGGACAAAGGAATTTGAGACCGCATGGAAAAAGCAGGAAGAGGTGTGTCTATGAGGGTGATGCTTCATTGATAGGGGCCAGAGAAAGGGATTGGAAGTGAGCCAATCAGAATAGATCGAACAGGTCAGGAGGGACATAGGCTGACCTATGTCCGTCGAGTATGTGAAACTTGATACCATTTGAACTGATTTTGCAGAGATCCCTTTGTCTGTTAGTTCAGTCGTTTTCTGGAATGAAAGAGGCTGGATGTCTCTTACATTTCTGTAAGATGATTAAGCTTGCAAGCTAAATAAATAACTTCTGTTTACGTGCGAATCCGTCTCAACTTTTATTGAGGCCAGACTGACAGAGAAAGAAATTTGGAGATTAACAGAGATACACACTGACAATTGAAACTGAATCACTGAATCGTCACAGTTACAGAGGCAGGTACACCCCAGAGAGCAGTGGAAACAAGCAGACAAAGACACTGACAATTGGAACTGAATCACTGTATGGTCACAGTTACAGAGGCAGCTACACGCCAGTGTACAGTAGAACCACACAGAGAAATGCACTGACAATTAGATCTAAATCACTGAATGGTCACAATTACGGTGGCAACTACATCCCAGAGTGCAGGGGACCCACCCAGAGAAACTCACTGACAATTGGAACTGAATCACTGAATGGTCATAGTTTCAGAGGCAGCTACACCCCAGAGAGCAGTGGACCCACGAGAGAAACACACTGAAAGTTTGAACTGAATCACTGAATGATCACAGTTACAGAGGCAGCTAAACGCCAGTGTGCAGTAAAATCAACCAAAGAAATGCACTGACAATTGGAACTGAATCAATGAATGGTCACAGTTACAGATACAGCTACATCCCAGAGGGCAGAGCAACCACCCAGAGAAACACACTGACAATTGGAACTGAATCACTGAATGGTCACAGTTCCAGTGGCAACTACATACCAGGGTGCAATGGAAACACTCAGAGAAACACACAGACAATATGAGCTGATTCACTGAATGGTCACAGTTACAGAGGCAGCTACACCCCAGAGTGCAGTGGAACCAACCAGAGAAACACACAGATATTTAGAACTGAATCACTGAATGGTCACAATTACAGAGGCAGCTACGCACCAGAGAGCAGTGTGCCCACCCAGAGAAACACACTGACAATTGGAACTGAATCACTGAATGGTCACAGTTACAGAGGCAGTTACACACCAGAGAGCAGAGAGCCCTCCCAGAGAAACACACTGACAATTGGAACTGAATGACTGAATGGACACTATTATAGAGGCAGCTACACACCAGAGAGCAGTGGGCCCACCCAGAGAAACACAATGACAATTGGAACTGAATCACTGAATGGTCACAATTACAGAGGCAGCTACGCACCAGAGAGCAGTGGGCCCACCCAGAGAAACACACTGACAATTGGAACTGAATCACTGAATGCTCACAATTACAGAGGCAGCTACACACCAGCGAGCAGTGGAACCACCCAGAGAAACACACTGACAATTGGAACTGAATCACTGAATGTTCACAGTTACAGAGATATCTACATCCCAGAGTGCAGTGGAAACACCCAGAGAAACACACTGACAATTGGAACTGAATCACTGAATGGTCACAGTTACAGAGGCAGCTAAACGCCAGTGTGCAGGAAAAGCACCCAGAGAAATGCACTGACAATTGGAACTGAATCACTGAATGTTCACAGTTACAGACATAGCTACATCCCAGAGTGCAGTGGAAACACCCAGAGAAACACACTGACAATTGGAACTGAATCGCTGAATGGTCACAGTTACAGAGGCTGCTGCAGCCCAGAGTGCTGTAGAACCACCGGGAGAAAGAACACTGACAATAGGAACTGAATCACTGAATGGTCACAGTTACAGAGGCAGCTACACCCCAGAGTGCAGTTGAACCACCCAGAGATACACACTGACAATTGGAACTGAATCACTGAATGGTCACAGTTACAGAGACAGCTACATCCCAGAGTGTAGTGGTCCCATCCAGAGAAACATATTGACAATTGGAACTGAATCACTGAATGGTCACAGTTACAGAAGCTGCTACAACCCAGAGTGCAGTGGACCCACCCAGAGAAACACACTGACAATTGGAATTGAATCACTGAATGGTCACAGTTACAAAGTCAGCTACACGCCAGAGAGCAGTTGAACCACACAGAGAAACACACTGACAATTGGAACTGAATCACTGAATGGTCACAGTTACAGAGGCAGCAACATCCCAGAGTGCAGTTGAACCACACAGAGAAACACAATGACAATTGGAACTGAATTACTGAATGGTCATAGTTGCAGAGACAGCTACACCCCAGAGTGCAGTGAAATCACCCAGAGAAACATACTGACAATTTGAACTGAATCACTGAATGGTCACAGTTTCAGAGGCAGCTACATCCCAGTGAGAAGTGGAACCATCCAGAGAAACACACTGACAATTGGAACTCAATCACTGAATGGCCACATTTACAGAGGCAGCTACATCCCAGAGTGCAGTGGAACCACCCAGAGAAACACACTGACAATTGGTACTGAATCACTGAATGGTCACAGTTACAGAGGCAGCTACACCCAAGATTGCAGTGGAAACACCCAATGAAACACACTGACAATTGGAACTGAATCAGTGAATGGTCACAGTTACAGAGGCAGCTACATACAAGAGAGCAGTGGAACCACCGAGAGATGACGAATGTGATATAAAATAGTTACTTTAGAGTTACTAGTTAATGTAATGTAGAAATAAGCCACTTTGATTTTTGCAGTTAGGGACAAAGGAATTTGAGACCGCATGGAAAAAGCAGGAAGAGGTGTGTCTATGAGGGTGATGCTTCATTGATAGGGGCCAGAGAAAGGGATTGGAAGTGAGCCAATCAGAATAGATCGAACAGGTCAGGAGGGACATAGGCTGACCTATGTCCGTCGAGTATGTGAAACTTGATACCATTTGAACTGATTTTGCAGAGATCCCTTTGTCTGTTAGTTCAGTCGTTTTCTGGAATGAAAGAGGCTGGATGTCTCTTACATTTCTGTAAGATGATTAAGCTTGCAAGCTAAATAAATAACTTCTGTTTACGTGCGAATCCGTCTCAACTTTTATTGAGGCCAGACTGACAGAGAAAGAAATTTGGAGATTAACATTTGGTGCCGAAACCCGGGATTTCTCTGGGCGATCCTGTTCCAACTGCGAAATCAGAATTAGACTGATTATGAACAGGAGGACGGAAACAAAGGGCCCTCAATGTAGAAATGGAAAACGACCAGCATTGATTGTTCCCCTCTTCTTATCGTCTGATTAGTCTGGTCACTCGCGGTTGGCACAGAAAGACCGCCTCGACGAAATCACAGGTCAGTCTGGGGATTAGCACTTTAATTGATGGGATTTCATATTGTTGTTTCGGCTTGGGTTAGGGTTCAGAGGCTGATGTGACTTTAAATAATAAAGGTTCAGTCTATTATCGGGGTTCAGAGGCTGATGTGACTTTAAATAATAAAGGTTCAGTCTATTATCGGGGTTCAGAGGCTGATGTGACTTAAATAATAAAGGTTCAGTCTATTATTAGGGTTCAGAGGCTGATGGGACTTTAAATAATAAAGGTTCAGTCTATTATATGGGTTCAGGGGCTGATGGGACTTCAATAGATGGGGGTTCAGTCCAGTATAACTGTTTTTAAATCTGAAGATGGTTCAACTCTATGTGTGAGTGTTTTAAATATATAGTTGATTAAGCTAAAATTGTCTCCTTGGACTGTAAAGTTCCGAGGTCTAGTTGAGATTGTGAGGTTGAAGCAGAAGTCTCTCAAAGGGTTAACAGCAGCAGGCGGAGTTGAAAACAGACAGTGCTTCTCACTCAGGCCTTGAGATAACAGTCTGCAGTGTAATCGGATACCTTTCCTTTGAGTCAGTGAACACCAGCAAAGTTACGTTTTGAATTAATTAAAGGAAACCAGTGGGTTTCTCCACCTCTTTGATAAAAGTTATTATTTTCGAAAGCAATTGATTGAAATTGCCAGAATCTTAAATTTTACTTACTTGAAATAAGGTTTATCTCATTTTATCTGGAGATTAATAGAAACTTAAAGAAGATCATGGACACCATTTTAAAAAGTGTCAATCTGAAGATGATAATTGATTTTGCTAATACTTATGATAGTTGATTTTGCTAATACTTATGTGTATGTAACAGAAAAAAAAACTTGTTAAAAGAAAAAATTGTTAAGATAAAGAAATAATTAAGTTGTAAATGTTATACAAGTTTGTGTTAAGCAAATTGTACATTTAGTTCTGAGTTGAGATCAGAGCTAAGCTTGCAAGTTGCAGTAATTCAATTTGAATTTTCAAACATTTTTAAGTTTAAAAAAAAAGAGAGCAAATAGAGAAAAGAAGGACACAGATCTTGAATGTGTTGAATAGCACATTTCAAAGGCCCATAAATCTTTCTGTTATCTTAGACCTAAAACCTAGGAAGATTGATGAGCCATAGGAATGTCTGGGGCGTTTTAATGAAATCTACCGGGGGCAGTCAGGCGATTTGCTGTATCAAAGTGGTCAGAATTCCCCTCAATACTGTGCTATGTTAATGCATTGCCTACCACCTTCTGTGGTTACTGCTGTGAAATGTAATAACATGAATTGGACAGAGAACGACCCTTCCCAGATGGCAAGGGCAGTCAGATTTTACTGGAAGGAGGGTGTAGGCCAAGAAGGAGGCTCAGTTACAAAGGTTAAGACTGAGTATGTAATGAAAAAGGATGATCTGCGATCCCAACAAGCGGCAGAAATGGTAGTTTACCAGCAGGAGCTCCAATATAGTGACTTTGGGTGGGTGGATCAGCGAAGAGGAGGATGAGACAACAGTGCTATATTTCTATCACCCCCCAGTGGTGGATGTTAGACATTGAACAGCCACTATCACTGCATCACGTTACCCTGGCCTATGACAGAACTGGACGAAACAGGGAGTTGGAGGACAAATACTGGCCATTACTTGAGACCGAATGGCCAGTCAAGGTTACAGCCACAGTCACGGGAAAAGAAGGTACAGCCGATTTTGTTACAATATCACCACATTTATGGCCACAGTCAGCTTCGGTAAGCCCTCATATTACACGTCAGGTCCATGACCAGTACCATGCCAGGGATATGGGGCGAATGGTCAGCATCTTACCGCAGCTCGTCAGAATAGGTATGAGATATACCTTTTGAACAATCCACGTCTGACATTTAAATACTGTACCACTATCAATCCAGCCTGTTTTCTTAGTGGTCCCCCTGTCCATGAAGACGCACCTGGCCACGACTGTTTAGCCTTGATTCAGGAAACTACCACAATAAGGGGCGATTTGAGTGACATTTCGTCAGAACAACCTGACATGATTATGTGTGGTCAAATATCCCACCGGGGTTTAGTTAATGACCTACTGCAGGCCCTCCTTCTGCCAGCGCAGATTTCCGTTATTAAATGTGCTGCCCACACGAATGGTACAACCCCAGTTGACGTTGGTAATGAACGAGCAGATTGTGCAGCGCGCACAGCCGCACAAATTCAGCAAGTGATGGTGCCTAAAATGTTAAGTCAGACTAAACGATCTACTATGAATGTGTCTGCTTCTGACAAGCCAATGCCAACCATCCAAGACGTCATAAGGTTACAGGAGGACGCTCCTGAGAGTGATAAACAAATGTAGAAACGGTTAGGTTGTACATATGATTCTGTTTCCTCTTTATGGACCACGCCTGCACATCAGACTTGTATGTCTGATGTACTGGCTTTATGGGTCATCGAATGTGTACACTTTGCAACTCATTGTGGGGCTCGGGGGACTAGTGATTTGTTGCTGGACACTTGGTGGCACCCTAAAATGCAGGGGTTGGCCCAAAGTATCAGTAATCGGTGTTTGATTTGTCAGCAATATAACACCGGAAAAGGTATCCCTTGTGGGAAGGGGCAAACCCCGTTGCCCAGTGGTCCCTTTGAGACGCTCCAAATGGATTACATTGAGTTGGAAAGGTGTCAATGTTATAAATATGTTTTGGTCATTGTGGATGTGTTCAGCAGATGGGTTGAGGCGTATCCGACTATCTATAGTAAAGCTGCTACTGTGGTTAAGGTCTTGATGAGGGAAATCATTCCCCGGTACGGTATACCAGCTCAGTTAAGTTCTGATAATGGGCCTCATTTTATTGGACAAATTAACAAGGAGTTTTGCTCCCAGTTGGGCATACGCCAGCAGTTCCACTGTGCTTACAGACCACAGGCGGCCGGGGTGGTTGAAAGACACAATCAGACCCTCAAAACTAAATTGGCTAAATTAAGAGCAGACACGGGACTGACATGGCTTAAGTTGCTCCCCGTTGCCCTCTTCCAGCTGCGGGTTACACCTGCGGGACCAGCCCGGCTCTCTCCCGCCGAGATTCTTTATGGCAGGCCTCTTAGAACTCCCTGGAGCTTGCAGGTTCCCAGACGGGTTCAGTTTCATCAGATGACTGAGGAAATGACCACCTATGTTCTAGCCCTTACGCAAGTGCTCAAGGAACTCCATGGCCAAGTCCGCGCGGCTCACCAGCCATTGCCCCAGTACCTAGCTCACTTTCAGTCCAGCCCGGTAGTTATGTAATGGTCAAAAATTGGACCAGGAAGGGGTCGGAGCCGCGATGGGACGGGCCCTTCCAAGTTCTCCTTACCACCCCCACAGCAGTTAAAGTGGAGGGGCGAAGTGCTTGGGTCCACCTACATCACTGTAAAT
Organism: Scyliorhinus torazame; assembly: GCF_047496885.1. NCBI lineage: Eukaryota > Metazoa > Chordata > Chondrichthyes > Carcharhiniformes > Scyliorhinidae > Scyliorhinus > Scyliorhinus torazame. The sequence goes on along the minus strand of NW_027307806.1, from coordinate 25,054 downwards.
TGAGCCCATCTCCACTACTGTAAAAGGTCGGATACTAACCTGCCTCCCTTCTCCAGTGCTATTTTACAGGTGTGGAGCATGATGGAGTGGCTACGCATCGTCTGTCTGATATTTGGCCTCACTTTGCTTGGCGTGTTATTGGCGATGGACATGGAAAAGGGGAATATTATGTATCTGTGTAGCCCCAACCAATCTACAAGGATACATCACCTATGCACAGGTGATGTTCTTCACTGCCCCCATATACGAGGACATGGTATCGACTCATGGAAGGTCATCAAAGTGAAGGAGAATGCGGGAGTCATGAAGCAGCTGCACCGGCCCCGGCGATGGGAAGGGAACATTATATGGACATTGCCTTGTTTTTGGAATACATGTAAATTTGATTTTGGATGTGTTAAAAGTGGTACAATAAAGGTAACATCAGGCTGTCAGAAGAGTGTAGGAAGAGACCATGAGAAAGAGAAAGGGACTAGAGAGAGGACGGGGCGTGTGAGAAGGGAAGTACAGCTAGAACGTAGGTTACCGGGAGATGCACTTAAGTTAATTAAAGGCCAAACTGAGGAAAACCCGGGTAGTATGAATCTCTTCTACCAGATTTACCACCGTCCGTATGGCCAGGGACGGGTTGTCTGCTACCCAAACCCCGCAGCGGTGTCTAGGTTATTTTCTGTTTCACCGCTTTGGGGCACTCCCCAAACGGTGGTTCTTGTCAGCGTTCCGAGCCATTGCCCGAGCAAGTCACTCTTCCTTACGATCCGGATTCAGCACCACCGGCTATTTGCCTTCCCCTCCCTCGGGATAATTCCCATTCACAGTACGATAGGCTGCGACGGTGGAGGGCGTACATACCTAGCCACTTCACTCCCAATAGGGATTCCCGGTCGTACGAGAATTGCTTCAGCAGTGAAGGATATGGCTGTTTGCTGGTAGAGGTAGACACAAATATAACATGTCTGTTTCCCACCTGTACGGACAGGAGGTGCCATATCACCCAGGCGTCTGGCCAATGCGTTTGTTATAGCACCACTTGCGTTCCATTGAACGCTGGCCTCCAGCTCCTTTGTGGCTGGGCGAATGTCTCTCATATCACTGTTGGGAATAGGGCTTTCTGCATTGCTGGGCGGCCCGAATGGGCATTTCAAAATTGGATAAACTGGGCTACTGGGAGGTCCTTACGCAACCGGTATGCTCTTGACTATCTTCTGGCCCGTGAGGGTGGGGTATGCGCCATAGTACAGGGCAAGTGTATTATGGGGATTCAGGACTTGACTGCTAACATTACTAAATTTATGGATCGCATACGGGATCACTTGGACGGGATGCAGGATCCTGACTCTTGGGGTAACTGGGGATTTGGAGGATGGAAGGACTGGTTGATAAATATGGCCATGTATCTAGTGGTAGCTATCGGCTGCATCTTTGTGGGCCTGGCCATCCTTAAATGTGTGATGGGTAGAATGCTGGGTGCACTGGATCAGATCACCGCCCCAATCACCGAGAAAAAAAATTAACTGTTAAAATCCATGAGGGTGAAGCAGATGAATTGGAAATGCAGCGACGAATCTTTTTAGATGAGGAACCGTAGCTATAGATTGGATAGTTTGGTTATCATGGAATGATAAAAGGAGGGAATGACGAATGTGATATAAAATAGTTACTTTAGAGTTACTAGTTAATGTAATGTAGAAATAAGCCACTTTGATTTTTGCAGTTAGGGACAAAGGAATTTGAGACCGCATGGAAAAAGCAGGAAGAGGTGTGTCTATGAGGGTGATGCTTCATTGATAGGGGCCAGAGAAAGGGATTGGAAGTGAGCCAATCAGAATAGATCGAACAGGTCAGGAGGGACATAGGCTGACCTATGTCCGTCGAGTATGTGAAACTTGATACCATTTGAACTGATTTTGCAGAGATCCCTTTGTCTGTTAGTTCAGTCGTTTTCTGGAATGAAAGAGGCTGGATGTCTCTTACATTTCTGTAAGATGATTAAGCTTGCAAGCTAAATAAATACCTTCTGTTTACGTGCGAATCCGTCTCAACTTTTATTGAGGCCAGACTGACAGAGAAAGAAATTTGGAGATTAACAGAGATACACACTGACAATTGAAACTGAATCACTGAATCGTCACAGTTACAGAGGCAGGTACACCCCAGAGAGCAGTGGAAACAAGCAGACAAAGACACTGACAATTGGAACTGAATCACTGTATGGTCACAGTTACAGAGGCAGCTACACGCCAGTGTACAGTAGAACCACACAGAGAAATGCACTGACAATTAGATCTAAATCACTGAATGGTCACAATTACGGTGGCAACTACATCCCAGAGTGCAGGGGACCCACCCAGAGAAACTCACTGACAATTGGAACTGAATCACTGAATGGTCATAGTTTCAGAGGCAGCTACATCCCAGAGTGCAGTGGACCCACCCAGAGAAACACACTGCCAATTGGAACTGCATCACGGAATGGTCACAGTTACAGAGGCAGCTGCATCCCAGAGTGCAGTGCAACCACCCAGAGAAAAACAGTGACAATTGGATCTTAATCACTGAATGGTCACAGTTACAGTGGCAACTACACACCAGTGTGCAGTGGAACCACCCAGAGATACACACAGACAATATGAACTGATTCACGGAATGGTCACAGTTACAGAGGCACCTCCACCCCAGAGTGCAGTGGAACCAACCAGAGGAACACACAGATAATTGGAACTGAATCACTGAATGGTCACAATTACAGAGGCAGCTACGCACCAGAGAGCAGTGGGCCCACACAGAGAAACACACTGACAATTGGAACTGAATCACTGAATGGTCACAGTTACAGAGGCAGCTACACACCAGAGAGCAGTTGGCCCACCCAGAGAAACACACTGATAATTGGAACTGAATCACTGAATGGTCACTATTACAGAGGCAGCCACACACCCGAGAGCAGTGGGCCCACCCAGAGAAACACACTGACAATTGGAACTGAATCACTGAATGGTCACAATTACAGAGGCAGCTACACACCAGAGAGCAGTGGAACCACCCAGAGAAACACACTGACAATTGGAACTGAATCGCTGAATGGTCACAGTTACAGAGGCAGCTACAGCCCAGAGAGCAGTGGAACCATCCATAGAAACACACTGAAAGTTGGAACTGAATCATTGAATGGTCACAGTTACAGAGGCAGCTAAACGTCAGTGTGCAGTAAAAGCACGCAGAGAAATGCTCTGACAATTCGAACTGAATCACTGAATGGTCACAGTTACAGAGGCAGCTGCAGCCCAGAGTTCAGTGGAATCACCCAGAGAAACACACTGACAATTGGAACTGAATCACAGAATGCTCATAGTTACAGAGACAGCTACACCCCAGAGTGAAGTGGAGCCACCCGGAGAAACACACTGACAATGGGAACTGAATCACTGAATGTTCACAGTTACAGAGTCAGCTGCAGCCCAGAGTGCAGTGGAACCACCCAGAGAAATACACTGACAATTTGAAGTGAATCACTGAATGGTCACAGTTATAGAGGCAGCTGCACCCCAGAGAGCAGTGGAAACATCCAGAGAAACACACTGACAATTGGAAGTGAATTACTGAATGGTCGCAGCTACATACCAGAGTGCAGTGGAAACACCCAGAGAAACACACTGACAATTGGAATTGAATCACTGAATGGTCACAGTTCCAGAGGCAGCTACACGCCAGAGTGCAGTAGAGCCACCCAGAGAAACACAGTGACAATGGTAACTGAATCACTGAATGGTCTCAGTTACAGAGTCAGCTGCAGCCCAGAGTGCAGTGGAACCACCCAGAGAAACACACTGACAATTGGAAGTGTGTTGCTGAAATGTCACAGTTCCAGGGGCAGCTACATCCCAGAGTGCAGTGGAACCACCCAGAGAAACACACTGACAATTGCAACTGAATCAGTGAATGGTCACAGTTCCAGAGACAGCTACACCCCAGAGTGCAGTGGACCCATCCAGAGAAAATCATTGACAATTGGAACTGAATCACATTAATGGTCACAGTTACAGAGACAGCTACACCCCAGAGTGGAGTGGACCCATCCAGAGAAAATCATTGACAATTGGAACTGAATCACTGAATTGTCACAGTTACAGAGACAGCTACACCCCAGAGTGCAGTGGAACCACGCAGAGAAATACACCGACAATAGGAACTGAATCACTGAATGGTCACAGTTAAAGACCCAGCTACATACCAGAGAGCCGTGGAACTACCCAGAGAAACACAATGACAATTGGAACTGAATCACTGAATTCTCACAGTTACAGAGGCAGCTACATCCCACAGTACATTAGAACCACCCAGAGAAACACAGTGACAATAGGAACTGAATCACTGAATGGTCACAGTTAAAGAGGCAGCTACACCCCAAAGTGCAGTGGAACCAACCAGAGAGACACACTGACAATTTGAACTGAATCACTGAATGGTCACAGTTACAGTGGCAGCTACAACCCAGAGATCAGTGTACCCACCGCGAGAAACATACTGACACTTGGAACTGAATCACTGTCTGGTCACAGTTACAGAGGCAGATGGACCCCAGATAGCAGTGGAAACATCCAGATAAACACACTGACAATTGGAACTGAATCACTGAATGTTCACAGTTACAGAGGCAGCTACACCACAGAGTGCAGTGGAACCACACAGAGAAACACATTGACAATTGGAACTGAATCACTGAATGTTCACAGTTACAGAGGCAGCTACACCCCAGAGTGCAGTGGAGCCACCCAGAGAAACACACTGACAATTGGAACTGAATCACTGAATGGTCACATTTACAGAGACAGTTGCAGCCCAGAGTTCAGTGGAATTACCCAGAGAAACACACAGATAATTGGAACTGAATCACTGAATCGTCACATTTACAGAGGCAGCTACATCCCTGAGAGCAGTGGAACCACCGAGAGAAACACATTGACAATTGGAACTGAATCACTGAATGGTCATAGTTACAGAGACAGCTACACCCCAGAGTGCAGTGGAACCACCCAGAGAAACACTCTGACAATTGGAATTGAATTACTGAATGGTCACAGTTCCAGAGGCAGCTACACCCCAGAGTGCAGTGGAACCACCCAGAGAAACACACTGACAATGGGAACTGAATCACTGAATGGTCACAGTTACAGAGTCAGCTGCAGGCCAGAGTGCAGTGGAACCACCCAGAGAAACACACTGACAATTGGAACTGAATCATTAAATGGTTACAGTGGAGTGAGTGATATCACTGAAACAATCTGAGATGTCGAGATGGGACTGATGGTGTCTGAGTGGACAGCATCCTTTCTGTTAATGTTAGCTGAACAATGTGATCAACACAGTCCAGTGTTTGGAAATAGGTCACTCACTCACAAAAATAATATTTTCTTTCACTGTACCAAATATCGGAATCTGTTTGTTCACATCTTTGAAAAATAAGTGAAACGATGTCACAACCTCAATATCCCTGAGGTGGTTCCTCAGGGCATTAATTAAAAGCTTGGAGAATATATAACCTCAGAGTTTCAGACAGAGAGATTGCCAATCGCAGGAAGGGACACATCACTTCACACTGAAAATGCTTTATCCAATTGAAATTGCTGAGAAAATATTCTACCCAATCCTTGCTATTGTTGGTGTTCCTGGTAAGTGACTATCACCTTTGAAGGTGTGTAAATCTGTGTGTGATCGGCTCTCTGATTTTAAACAGCGACTGAAAATGTTTAACGCTGATCTCGTGCTCACTGTTACACAGACACCTGGTCAACGATATAATTCACTGAATTCAAATCTCGTTCATAATGTCTATGTTTTGAATCCATTTCATCATCTAACAATACACCTGTTTGTAACTCACGGATCTCTGATCAATAAAGTTGTTATATTGAATGGAATTTTGTATAATGTTAGATTGGATCTCAGTGAAGGCAATCTCTCTGAAGGAAGGTGTAGTGGGAGTCAGAATAAAATCACACTGAGGGTGGGTCCCTCACCAGAGTGGAATATCTGATCCAATTATCTATCTATTACTGGGACTATCTGTCCGTGTGCAATTGTACTGTGTGTGGGTCAGTAACTGGACTGAAATTAGTTGGTTCTGTTTAGAAATGCTGTATGTTATTGGTGAGGGGTCGCTCCATTCTGTGGAGCTCTCTCTCTGTGTTTTAACTTTGGAATAGGTTGAAAACAGGAAAAGTTTTGAAGATGTTTGATATTTATCGTACAAAGTGAAATGTCTCTATCTCTGTTTTCTATTGATCTACTCCAACAGGAACAGATATCGCCCACACTCTAATATTTCATAAACCCCACAGCAGTGCAGCATTCCAAAAGGTTTTGTGATATTTTCTCATTTCTATTCATCCTGAAATGAACACACATGATTGATCAATTTTTATGGGTGTTTTAAGCTGTGTTCCTGCTTCACACGATTTGTGAATCAATTCACCTGAACCCAGAAACCCCTCCAGTCCATTCACACACTAGTTTTCCAAGGAGTGATTGGGGGATTTATTGTTCTGATCAGAATGCAGCAGCGGACACTGATCAGTCGAAACATTAATCTCCCATTGAAATACCCGCTTTGCAAATTCAGAATTAATGATGATGTGTGTCTGTAATTAGTTGTATTCTTCCTCTGTATTCACTATCACTCCCAATTTGATTCTGTCTGTAAATTGTGTCATTATCATTCTGCTTCCCGATCCCATACTGTTGATGGGAATGGTGAAGGAGAGTGATCCCAGTGCTGATCCTTGTGGAACACCACTTCCCACCTTCCACCAATCAGCCTAAATCCCTTTAACTCCTCTCCCTGTTTTCTGTGTGTGTCGCCAGTATGTGTCCATTCTGCTGCTGTGTCCCCGAACTCCACTGGCTCTGAGATTACTCATCAGTCTGTTCTGTCGGATCTTACCGACGGCCTTTAGAAAATCCAATTGTTTAACATCTATCATACTACTCAGATCTATTATTTCTTTTTTTTAAATATTTTTATTCTCCTCCTTTTTCACATTGTCACCCGAATTTACACCCACCAACAATAAACGATAAACAGCAACATAAATTTCAATCCCCATGACAGTAACAACGATCCCATCCTCCCACCAACCCCCAAACATCAGCCCGCATGTTTACATAATCAAATGACAAAAAGGAATCACGGATTACCCATCCTTAACATACACAGCCCCCCCCCCCCAACCCTCCCCCTCCCAACTAATGTTCGATGTTATCCAGTTCTTGAAAGTGCATGATGAATAATGCCCATGAATTGTAGAATCCCTCCATCCATCCCCTCAGTTCAAACTTAACCTTCTCAAGAGTTAAGTATTCCAACAGGTCCCCCCGCCACGCCATGGCAAAGGGCGGAGAGGCTGCTCTCCATCCCAACAGGATCCGCCTCCGGGCGATCACGAGGCGAAGGCTACAACATCTGCCTCTGCGTCCGTTTCCAGCCCTGGCTGATCCGACACCCCGAATATGGCCTCCCGGGGGCCTGGGTTCAGTTTCACGCGCACCGCCTTGGAAATTACCTAAAAACTGCCTTCCAGTAACCCTCAAGCTTTGGACAGGACTAAAACAACTCCTTCAAAGAATTGGCTCATCCTCGCCCTCGTGAGGTGTGCTCTTCACCTTCAGCTGTATCAGCCCCACCCTCGCACATGAGGTGGAGGCATTCACTCTCCGGAGCACCTCACACCAGACCCCCTCATCTATAACCTCTCCCAGCTCTTCCTCCCACTTTGCTTTGATCCCTTCCAGTGGTGCCTTATCGTCTTCCAAAATAGCTCCGTCCACTGCTGACACTGCCCCTTCTCCAGTCCGCTTGTCATCAGCACCTCCTCCAGCAATGTGGGGGCCGGTTCCTCTGGGAAGCTCTGTATCTCCTTTCTGGCAAAATCCCAAACCTGCATGTATCTCAACATCTCTCCCTGTTCCAGCCCATACTTCGCTTCCAGCTCCCTCAATCCTGCAAACCGACCCCGAAGAAACAAATATTTTAGCGTCTTAATCCCCTTCTCTTCCCATTTCCGGAAATTTCCATTCCACCTTCCCGGCTCAAATCTGTGGTTCCCCGAATCGACATTCTCCTTGACCCTGCCCCCAACTCGAGTGTTGGCGAAACTGCCTCCAAATTCTCAATGAAGCTATTGTTACCGGATTCCTTGAGTACTTCCCCGGAGCTATCGGGAGTGGCGCTGTTGCTAGTGCTTTCAGTCCCGACTCCCTGCACAACCTCTCCTCCATCCTGACCCACTGGGAATCAACCCCTCTGACCCAGCTCAGCACCTTCTCCACATTCGCCGCCCAGTAGTAGTACGTCAGGTTCGGGAGACCCAAACCCCCTGCCTGCCTTCCCCTCTGTAGCAGCACCTTTCTCACTCTGGCCACCTTCCCTCCCCATATGAACGAGGTAATCCTTACCTCAATCTGTCTGAAAAAAGCCTTTGGCAGAAAATCGGTAGGCATTTAAAAATAAACAGAAATCGCGGCAACACGTTCATTTTAACCGCCTGTACCCAACCTGCCAGTGACAGAGGGAGACCATCCCACCTTGCCAGATCCGCTTTCACTCTCCCCACCAAACTAGTGATGTTGTACCTGCGAAGCTTCCCCCACTCCCGGGCAACCTGCACCCCAGATACCTAATGTGAGTCCCTATCCTACGGAATGGCAGCCCCCCCCCCACTCATGCCCCCGCCCCTGTCCCCACCCTCGGCCGAGACACCACAAAATACTCACTCTTGTCCAGGTTCAGCTTGTACTCCGAGGAAGACCTAAATACTCGCAGTAGCTCCAATATTCCTCCTGTCGACGCACTCGGTTCCGACACATACAGAAGCAAGCCGTCGGCATATCAGGACACCCTATGCTCTACCCCCCCCCCCCACCGCACTATTCCTTTCCATGCTCCCGAACATCTGAATGCGATGGCCAACGGACCACTCGCAAGTGCAAACAGCAGGGGGGGCATAGGACATCCCTGCCTCGTCCCACGGCGGAGAGACAAGTATCTCGAGCAGATGTTGTTTGTGCAGCTCCTTATATAATAGCTTAACCCAGTTCACAAACCTTGGTCCAATCCCAAACTGCCATCAGGTACCCCCATTCTACCCGGTCAAACGCCTTCTCGGCGTCCAATGCCACAACCACCTCTGTTTCCTTCCCCTCTGCCGGTGCCATAACGACGTTCAATATCCCCCTAATGTTCGAAAACAGCTGCCTCCCGAACCCCGTCTGATCCTCCCCTATCACCTTCGGGAGGCACTCCTCCAGCCTACCCGCCAGTACCTTCGCCAACACTTTTGCGTCCTCATTCAGAAGTGATATGGGCCGATACGACCCACACTCCGTCGGATCCTTATCTTTTTTTAGCAACAGTGAAATCGACGCCTGCCCCAAGGTTTGCGGCAGAACCCCCTTCCCTAGCGCCTCCTCAAACATCCCCACCATCAGGGGTGCCAACTTATCCTTGATTTTTTTATAATGTTCCCCCGGAAATCCAACCGGCCTTCCCCGCCTGCATCCTCCCAAATGCATCCTTTATCTGCTCCACTATTGCTCCCTCTAATGTAGCCCTACCCCCCTCCCCTAGCCTCGGGTACTCCAAACCATCTAGAAATTCTGGCATCTCACGGTCTCCTCCGGGTGGCTTTGACTTGTCCAATCTCTCATAAAACTCCTCAAAAATCTTGTTAATCCGCTCCGGAGCCACCGCCAACTTCCCTGCCCTCTCCCTCAGCTGAAGAATTTCCCTTGCCACTGCCTCCCTCCGGAGCTGACCTGCTAACATACCTCCATGTTTATAAACTTCACCCCTTGATCGTCTCAGTTGTCGCACCGCCTTCCTTGGGGACAGTCGGTCGAAGCTCGCCTGTAGTTCCTTCCTCTTTTCCAGCTTCGCTGGGTCCCCATCTTCTGCATAACTCTGATCTACCTCCAACATCTCATCTATTACCCTCTGCCGCTCCAACCTCTCCTCTTTGTTCACCCTGGTCTTAAACGAAATTACCTCACCCCTCACCACCGCCTTTAGAGCCTCCCAGACAACTGCCTTCGACACCTCATCCGTACAGTTGAAATCTACATATTCCTTAATTACCTCATCAATTTTCTCACAGAACACTTGGTTCCCCAAAAGCCCCACATCCAGTTTCCAACCCGGCCTCTGCGCTGCCCCCTTCTCCAGCACCTTATCCACCCAATGTGGAGCGTGATCTGAAACTGCAATGGCAGAGTATTCCGACCCCTTTACTCCAGCCAGCAAAACCTTTCCCACCACAAAAAAGTCGATCCGCGAGTGTACCTTATGGACTGCTGCGAAAAACGAGTACTCCCGTTCCCTTTGATGCAGAAACCTCCAAGGGTCCACCCCTCCCAGTTCCACCATTAGATGAATTGGATGAACTTCAGAACATTCGGGAGGCAGAAGTGGTCATCGATAGTAGCTTCAGGGACGTAGTTACTCCGAAGAATCAAGCTAGATGGGTGACGGTGAGAGGGGCTGGGAGCAAGCAGTCAGTGCAGGGATCCCCTGTGGTCGTTCCCCTTAGTAACACGTATACAGCTTTGGATACTGTTGAGGGGGACGACCTACCAGGGGTAAGCCACGGTGAACAGATCTCCAGCACTGAGTCCGTCCCTGTGGCTCAGGAGGGAAGGGGGGAGAGCAGGAGAGCAATAGTTATTGGGGACTCGATCGTTAGAGGGGCAGATAGACGGTTCTGTGGCAGCGAAGAGACTCACGGATGGTATGTTGCCTCCCGGGTGCCAGGGTCCGTGACGTCTCGGACCGTGTTTTCAGAATCCTTAAGGGGGAGGGGGTACATTCACAAGCCGTGGTACACATCGGTACCAACGACATAGGTAAGAGAAGGGACGGGGATTTCAAACAGGAATTTAGGGAGTAAGGTGGAAGCTGAGAGCCAGGACAAACCATGTCGTCATCTCTGGTTTGTTGCCGGTGCCACGTGCGAGTGAGGTGAGGAACAGGGAGAGAGTGCAGATAAACACGTGGCTGCAGGGATGGTGCAGGAGGGAGAGTTTCAGTTACCTGGATAATTGGAGCACATTCTGGGGTATGTGGGACCTGTACAGACAGGACGGATTGCACCTGAACCAGAGGGGCACCAATAACCTGAGAGGGAAATTTGCTGCGGCTCTTCGGGGGGCTGAAACTAATTGGTCAGGGGGATCGGAAAACGAGCTGTGTTCCAGAAGCCAGTGTCGAGAGTAGTGAGGTACTGAGGAGGGTATCAAGGTCGCAGGAGTGTACTGGCAGACAGAAAGGTGGGTTGAAGTGTGTCTACTTCAATGCAAGGAGCATCCGGAATCAGATAGGTGAACTTGGAGCGTGGATTGGTACTTGTGACTACGATATTGTGGCCATTACGGAGACATGGTGAGAACAGGGAAAGGAATGGTTGTTGGAACTTCCTAGATATAGATGTTTCAGTAAGAGTAGGGAAGGTGGTAAAAAAAGTGAATCAAGATAGTTTAACGGCTGCAGAAAGGCAGTTTGAAGGGGATCTGCCGACTGAGGTAATATGTGCCGAAGTTAGAAATAGGAAAGGTGCGGTCATATTGCTAGGAGTTTTCTATAGGCCCCCAAATAATAATATAGACGTGGAGGAAGAAATTGCAAAACAGATTATGGATATTTGTGGAGGTCTCAGGGTAGTTGTCATGGGTGACTTTAACTTTCCAAATATTGATTGGAACCTCGAGAGGTCGAACAGTTCGGATGGGGCGGTTTTTCTACAGTGTGTGCAGGGGGGTGTCCTGGCACAATATGTGGATTGGTCTACACGAGAGGGGGGCACATTGGAGTTGGTACTGGGTAATGATCCGGGCCAGGAGTTAGATTTGTTTGTGGGAGAGCATTTTGGAGATAGTGACCACAATTCGGTGTCTTTCGTTATTGCAATGGCGAGGGATAGGGCCATACGGCAGGACAAGATTTATAATTGGGGGAGGGGTAATTATGATGCGATTAGGCAAGAATTAGGGAGCATAAGGTGGGAACAGAAATGTCCGGGAGAGGCACAAATGAAAAGTGGAGCTTGTTCAAGGAACAAACACTGGTGTCCTTGATAGGTATGTCCCTGTCAGGCAGGGAGGAAATGGTCCTGTGAGGGAACCATGGTTCACAAAAGAGGTTGAATGTCTTGTCAAGAGGAAAAAGGAAGTGTATGTAAGTATGTGAAAACAAGGTTCAGTTGGGTCGCTTGAGGGTTTCAACGTCGCAAGGAATCAACTTAAAAAAAGGGCTCAGAAGAACTTGGCGGGTCGGATCAAGGAAAACCCAAAGGCCTTTTACTCTTATGTGCGAAATGAAAGAATGACCAGGGTGAGTTTAGGGCCGGTCAAGGACAGTAGTGGGAACTTGTGCCTGGAGTCAGGAGAAATAGGAGAGATGTTGAATGAATACTTTTCTTCAGCGTTCACCAAGGAGAGGGGCCATGTATTTGAGGATGAGTGTGATACAGGCGGGTAGGCTGGAGGAGGTAGATGTTCTGAGGAAGGATGTATTAGCAATTTTGAAAAACCTGAGGGTCAACAAGTCCCCTGGGCCAGATGGGATATATCCAAGGATTCGTTGGGAGGCAAGGGATGCGATTGCAGAGACTTTGGCTTTGATCTTTGGGTCCTCATAGTACACGGGGATAGTGCCTGAGGATGAAATGAAATGAATGAAAATGAAATGAATGAAATGAAAATCGCTTAGTGTCACAAGTAGGCTTCAAATGAAGTTACTGTGAAAAGCCCCTAGTCGCCACATTCCGGCGCCTGTTCGGGGAGGCTGTTACAGGATTGGAGAGTGGCGAACATTGTTCCTCTGTTCAAGCAAGGGAATAGGAATGACCCTGGTAATTATAGGCCTGTAAGCTTTATTTCGGTGATCGATAAGTTAATGGGAAAGGTCCTGAAGGATATGATATATGACCATTTGGAAAGATGCAGCTTAATCCGTGATAGTTAACACGGATTTGTGAAGGGTAAGTCTTGCCTCACCAATTTTTTTTAATTATTTGAGGAGGTAACTGTCTGTGTCGATGAAGGTAAAGCAGTTGATGTTGTATACATGGATATTAGTATGGCGTTTGATAAGGTTCCCCATGGTCGGCTTATGAAGAAAGTAAGGAGGTGTGGGTTCGAGGGAAATTTGGCCAATTGGATAGTAACTGGCTATCACATAGAAGACAAAGTGTGGTGGTGGATGGAAAAATTTCAGACTGGAGACCAGTTACCAGCGGTGTACCACAGGGATCAGTGCTGGGTCCTCAGCTATTTGTGATTTTTATCAATGACTTGAGTAGGGGGCTGAAGGGCGGGTCAGTAAATTTGTCATGACCCCAAGATTGGTGGAGTAGTGGATGAGGTGGAGGCCTGTTGTAGGCTGCAAAGAGACATTGATAGGATGCAGAGCTGGGACGAAAAATAACACTTGGAGTTTAACCCTGATAAGTGCGAGGTGATTCATTTTGGTAGAGAAAATGTGATTGTGGATTAATGGGTCAACTACAGGGTTATGAGGAATGTGGAGGAACCGAGAGATCTTGGGGTTCATGTCCACAGATCTCTGAAGTTTGCCACTCAAGTGGATGGAGCCGTGACGAAGGCTTATAGTGTGTTAGCGTTTATTAACAGGGTGCTTGAGTTTAAGAACCGCGGGGTTATGCTGCAACTATACATGGCCCTGGTGAGACCACATTTGGAGTATTGTGTGCAGTTCTGGTCACCTCATCATAGAAAGGATGTGGAAACATTGGAAAGGGTGCAAAGGAGATTTAACAGGATGCTGCCTGGTTTTCAGGATAGGTCTTATGAGGAAAGGTTGAGGGAGCTAGGGCTTTTCTCTTTGGCGCGGAGGACGATGAGAGGCGACTTAATAGAGGTTTATAAGATGATGAGGGGGATAGAGAGAGTGGACGTTGAGAGACTATTTCCTCGGGTGGATGTAGCTGTTATAAGGGGGCATAACTATAAGATTCAGGGTGGGAGATGTAGGAGAGATATCCGAGGTAGATTATATACTCAGAGAGCGGCTAGGGTGTGGAATGGACTGCCTGCTGTGATAGTGGAGTCGGACACTTTAGGAACTTTCAAGTGGTTATTGGATAGGCACATGGAGCACACCAGAATGACAGGGAGTGGGATAGCTTGATCTTGGTTTCGGACAATGCTCGGCACAACATCGGGGGCCGAAGGGCCTGTTCGGTGCTGTACTGTTCTATGTTCTGTGTTCTAGCCTAGCCAGCACCTTCGCGCCCCCCCCCCTCCCCTGATGGGACCAGCGAGCGCGGCCGTGATCTGTCCAACCTTGGCCCCTGCACCAAGTTCCAGTCCGCCCCCACAATTAGCTCATGTGTGTCCGAGTCGGGAATAGCCTCAAACACATTCTTCGCGAATCCCACATCGTCCTGATTGGGACCGTATACACTTAACAGCGCCACTAACCTCCCCTCCAGCGCCCCTGTCACAATCACATATCTACCCCCCTGATCTGCCGCCACCTTCTCCATCTGGAAGCGTACTCTTTTTGCTGACCAGCACCGCTACCCCTCGAGCCCTTCCATCAAATCCAGAGTAAAACACTTGGCTAACCCAGCCATGTTTAAGTCTCACCTGGTCCTTCACCCTCAAGTGAGTCTCCTGCAGCATTGCCACATCGGCTTTCAAACTTTTAAGATGCGCAAGCACCCTTGATCTCTTGACCGGACCTCCGAGCCCTCTCTCGGTCCATGTGACTATACTTACTGGGGGTTTCTCAACCCCCCTCCCCCACCCACCTTTCTCATCCACCATCACCATACCACCGGGCCCTGCCCCATAAGCCTGACACGCCCTTGTCCGTTGTTAACATCTATCCCCTTCCCCCCTCCCAAGAATCCGCCCTACATTTCCCCTTGAAACAACATCTCCGAACACCCATCCCTTTCCCCCCTCTCGCTCACCTCGTAGGCCAATTGAAACCTGCTATCCAGGCTCCGGCATCCACAGCCCTCCTCTCTCCTCACCTCCGTTCACTAGCTGACTTTAGTTAGCTAGCGCGGATGGCTCCCCCCGCCAAGACCTCTCGCCCCCTCCCACCCAGTCCCAGAGAAAGAAAAAACAAAATCAACAATACAACCCCTACAAATCACTAACATAACATTTAACCATCGCAACACAGAACGCCAATCAACCCACTATTAACATGAACTCTGGAACAATGCAAAGAGAAGTAAATTACAATACACAACAGTACAAAGAAAGTTGTAGCATTTATACGTTTTCCAGCTGCTCAAACACAGTCCACAGTCTCTCTTCCAGTTCCGCTCCGCACGTCTGTCCCAAGCCTTCTGCCCAGACGAACGCCTCAGCCGCATCTGCTGTCGCAAAATAAAAGTATTTGACGTTACCCTCAACTTCGCCGGGGACACCATACCAATTCGCACCCCCTTCTTGTACAGTGCCGCCTTCACTCGGCCAAACGCCGCTCGTCTTTTTGCCAACTCCACTGTCAAGTCCTGGTAGGTCTAACGTCAGCACCACCCCACTGCACCTCGCACTTCTGCTTCTCCCAGATTAACACCGTCTCTTTCATGCAGAACCTCTGGAAGCAGATAATTACTGCCCTTGGCGGCTCGTTCACTTTGGGCTTCGGCCTGAATGACCGATGAGCTCGGTCTAGTTCAAACCGGGAGAGGTTCTCACGCTCCCCATCAGCGCCGCCAACTTCTTAACGAAGGACTCTGTTGGACTTGGGCCCTCTGTCCCTTCGGGCAAACCCACAATTCTCAGATTGTGCCGCCTCGAGCGGTTCTCCAAGTCCTCGAGCTTTGCTCGGAGTCCTCTGTACCCCCGACCACCCTCCGCAGCTCGTCCCCCATCGAGGTGAGCTGGTCGCTGTGCTGCGACACGGCCTCCTCCACTTCCATCATCTTCTCGCCCAGCTCTCTCACCTCGGCCGATGTCTTTGCCACATCCACCCTCACCGGGCCGATTGCCTCCTCCACCAATTACTTCAGTGCCACCGCCATCTCCTTCCTCAAATCCTCCATGTGCCTCGCAAACTGTTTTTCCAGCCCAACCGCCACCACCTCGGTCATCCTCTCCACCGCAAGTAGCGCGGCCCCGCCTTGCGGTTTGGCTTCCGCCATCTTGTCAGCACTTTTGCTCATTCTCTCATTCAGCGGCGAACCCGCATTTCCTCCTTTCTTCGCCGCTGCTCTTCGCATCCTTCAGCGGCTTATTGGTTTTTTCTTTCTTTTCTCTTCTCTCCCCTTTCACCCCCCTGTCCGTCATCAATCTGAATTAAGCTTTTTTTTTGAAAAGGGGAGAAACAAAAACTTTCACCCAACTCCTTTAAACCTTATTTCTTTCTCCTCTACATCCCCACTGAGCGTCCCTGGGCCCGGGCTTCAGCCTTCTTTCTTTCTCCGCTACATCCCCCCTGAGCGTCCCAGGGCCCGGGCTTCAGCCTTCTTTCTTTCTCCTCTACATCCCCCCTGAGCGTACCCTGGGCCCGGGCTTCAGCCTTCTTTCTTTCTCCTCTACATCCCCCCGAGCGTCCCTGGGCCCGGGCTTCAGCCTTCTTTCTTTCTCCTCGACATCCCCCGACCGTCCCTGGGCCCGGGCTTCAGCCTTCTTTCTTTCTCATCTACATTCCCCCGAGCGTCCCTGGGCCCGGGCTTCAGCCTTCTTTCTTTCTCCTCTACATCCCCCCGAGCGTCCCTGGGCCCGGGCTTCAGCCTTCTTTCTTTCTCCTCTACATCCCCCCGACCGTCCCTGGGCCCGGGCTTCAGCCTTCTTTCTTTCTCATCTACATTCCCCCGAGCGTCCCTGGGCCCGGGCTTCAGCCTTCTTTCTTTCTCCTCTACATCCCCCCGAGCGTCCCTGGGCCCGGGCTTCAGCCTTCTTTCTTTCTCCTCTACATCCCCCCTGAGCGTACCCTGGGCCCGGGCTTCAGCCTTCTTTCTTTCTCCTCTACATCCCACGACCGTCCCTGGGCCCGGGCTTCAGCCTTCTTTCTTTCTCCTCTACAGTCCCCCGATCGTCCCTGGGCCCGGGCTTCAGCCTTCTTTCTTTCTCCTCTACACCCCCCCAGCGTCCCTGGGCCCGGGCTTCAGCCTTCTTTCTTTCTCCTCTACATCCCGCCGAGTGTCCCTGGGCCCGGGCTTCAGCCTTCTTTCTTTCTCCTCTACATTCCCCCCGAGCGTCCCTGGGCCCGGGCTTCAGCCTTCTTTCTTTCTCCTCTACACCGCCCCCCCCCGAGCGTCCCTGGGCCCGGGCTTCAGCCTTCTTTCTTTCTCCTCTACATTCCCCCCGACCTCGCCTGGGCCCGGACTTCAGCCTTCTTTCTTTCTCCTCTACATTACCCCCGAGCGTCCCAGGGCCCCGGCTTCAGCCTTCTTTCTTTCTCCTCTACATCCCCCCGAGCGTCCCTGGGCCCGGGCTTCAGCCTTCTTTCTTTCTCCTCTACACCCCCCCGAGCGTCCCTGGGCCCGGACTTCAGCCTTCTTTCTTTCTCCTCTACATCCCCCCGAGCGTCCCTGGGCCCGGGCTTCAGCCTTCTTTCTTTCTCCTCTACATTCCCCCGACCTCCCCTGGGCCCGGGCTTCAGCCTTCTATCTTTCTCCTCTCCATTCCCCCGACCTCCCCTGGGCCCGGGCTTCAGCCTTCTTTCTTTCTCCTCTACATTCCCCCGACCACCCCTGGGCCCGGGATTCAGCCTTCTTTCTTTCTCCTCTACATCCCCCCCCGAGCGTCCCTGGGCCCGGGCTTCAGCCTTCTTTCTTTCTCCTCTACATCCCCCCTGAGCATCCCTGGGCCCGGGATTCAGCCTTCTTTCTTTCTCCTCTACATCCCCCCGAGCGTCCATGGGCCCGGGCTTCAGCCTTCTTTCTTTCTCCTCTACATTCCCCCGACCTCCCCTGGGCCCGGGCTTCAACCTTCTTTCTTTCTCCTCTACATCCCCCCGACCTCCCCTGGGCCCGGGCTTCAGCCTTCTTTCTTTCTCCTCTACATCCCCCCCGAGCGTCCCTGGGCCCGGGCTTCAGCCTTCTTTCTTTCTCCTCTACATCCCCCCTCAGCGTCTCTGGGCACGGGATTCAGCCTTCTTTCTTTCTCCTCCACATTCCCCCTGAGCGTCCCTGGGCCCGGGCTTCAGCCTTCTTTCTTTCTCCTCTACATCCCCCCGACCTCCCCTGGGCCCGGGCTTCAGCCTTCTTTCTTTCTCCTCTACATCCCCCCGAGCGTCCCTGGGCCCGGGCTTCAGCCTTCTTTCTTTCTCCTCCACATTACCCCGACCTCCCCTGGGCCCGGGCTTCAGCCTTCTTTCTTTCTCCTCTACATTCCCCCGACCTCCCCTGGACCCGGGCTTCAGCCTTCTTTCTTTCTCCTCTACATCCCCCCGAGCGCCCCTGGGCCCGGCCTTCAGCCTTCGTTCTTTCTCCTCTACATCCCCCCCCAAGCGTCCCTGGGCCCGGGCTTCAGCCTTCTTTCTTTCTCCTCTACATTCCACCCGACCTCCCCTGGGCCCGGACTTCAGCCTTCTTTCTTTCTCCTCTACATTCCCCCGAGCGTCCCTGGGCCCGGGCTTCAGCCTTCTTTCTTTCTCCTCCACATTCCCCCTGAGCGTCCCTGGGCCCGGGCTTCAGCCTTCTTTCTTTCTCCTCTACATCCCCCGACCGTCCCTAGGCCCGGGCTTCAGCCTTCTTTCTTTCTCCTCTACATCCCCCCGAGCGTCCCTGGGCTCGGGCTTCAGCCTTCTTTCTTTCTCCTCTACATTCCCCCGAGCGTCCCTGGGCCCGGGCTTCAGCCTTCTTTCTTTCTCCTCTACATCCCCCCGACCTCCCCTGGGCCCGGACTTCAGCCTTCTTTCTTTCTCCTCTACATCCCCCGACCGTCCCTGGGCCCGGGCTTCAGCCTTCTTTCTTTCTCCTCGACATCCCCCCAAGCGTCCCTGGGCCCGGGCTCCAGCCTTCTTTCTTTCTCCTCTACATCCCCCCGAGCGTCCCTGGGCCCGGGCTTCAGCCTTCTTTCTTTCTCCTCTACATCCCCCCGAGCGTCCCTGGGCTCGGGCTTCAGCCTTCTTTCTTTCTCCTCTACATCCCCCCCGAGCGTCCCTGGGCCCGGGCTTCAGCCTTCTTTCTTTCTCCTCTACATCCCCCCCGAGCGTCCCTGGGCCCGGACTTCAGCCTTCTTTCTTTCTCCTCTACATCCCCCCCGACCTCCCCTGGGCTCGGACTTCAGCCTTCTTTCTTTCTCCTCGACATTCCCCCCCCCCCCCCCCCCCGAGCGTCCCTGGGCCCGGGCTTCAGCCTTCTTTCTTTCTCCTCTACATCCCCCCCCGAGCGTCCCTGGGCCCGGGCTTCAGCCTTCTTTCTTTCTCCTCAACATCCCCCCGAGCGGCCCTGGGCCCGGGCTTCAGCCTTCTTTCTTTCTCCTCTAGATCCCCCCGAGCGTCCCTGGGCGCGGGCTTCAGTCTTCTTTCTTTCTCCTCTACATTCCCCCCCAAGCGTCCCTGTCTCGGGCTTCAGCCTTCTTTCTTTCTCCTCTACATCCCCCTGAGCGTCCCTGGGTCCGGGCTCCAGCCTTCTATCTTTCTCCTCTACATCTCGCCGAGCGTCCCTGGGCCCGGGCTTCAGCCTTCTTTCTTTCTCCTCTACATCCCCCCGAGCGTCCCTGGGCCCGGGCTTCAGCCTTCTTTCTTTCTCCTCTACATTACCCCTGAGCGTCCCTGGGCTCGGACTTCAGCCTTCTTTCTTTCTCCTCTACATTCCCCCGAGCGTCCCTGGGCACGGGCTTCAGCCTTCTTTCTTTCTCCTCTACATCCCCCCGAGCGTCCCTGGGCTCGGACTTCAGCCTTCTTTCTTTCTCCTCTACATCCCCCCGAGCGTCCCTGGGCCCGGGCTTCAGCCTTCTTTCTTTCTCCTCTACATCCCCCCGAGCGTCCCTGGGCCCGGGCTTCAGCCTTCTTTCTTTCTCCTCTACATTCCCCCCCGAGCGTCCCTGGGCCCGGGCTTCAGCCTTTTTCTTTCTCCTCTACATCCCCCCGAGCGTCCCTGGGCCCGGACTTCAGCCTTCTTTCTTTCTCCTCTACATCCCCCCGACCTGCCTGGGCCCGGGCTTCAGCCTTCTTTCTTTCTCCTCTACATCCCCCCGAGCGTCCCTGAACCCGGGCTTCAGCCTTCTTTCTTTCTCCTCTACATTCCCCCGACCTCCCCTGGGCCCGGGCTTCAGCCTTCTTTCTTTCTCCTCTACATTCCCCCGACCTCCCCTGGGCCCGGGCTTCAGCCTTCTTTCTCCTCTACATTCCCCCGACCTCCCCTGGGCCCGGGCCTCAGCCTTCTTTCTTTCTCCTCTACATCCCCCCCGAGCGTCCCTGGGCCCGGGCTTCAGCCTTCTTTCTTTCTGCTCTACATCCCCCCTGAGCGTCCCTGGGCCCGGGCTTCAGCCTTCTTTCTTTCTCCTCTACATCCCCCCGAGCGTCCCTGGGCCCGGGCTTCAGCCTTCTTTCTTTCTCCTCTACATTCCCCCGACCTCCCCTGGGCCCGGGATTCAGCCTTCTTTCTTTCTCCTCTACATCCCCCCGACCTCCCCTGGGCCCGGGCTTCAGCCTTCTTTCTTTCTCTTCTACATCCCCCCCGAGCGTCCCTGGGCCCGGGATTCAGCCTTCTTTCTTTCTCCTCTACACCCCCCCCGAGCGTCCCTGGGCCGGGATTCAGCCTTCTTTCTTTCTCCTCTACATCCCCCTGAGCGTCCCTGGGCCCGGGCTTCAGCCTTCTTTCTTTCTCCTCTACATCCCCCCGAGCGTCCCTGGGCCCGGGCTTCAGCCTTCTTTCTTTCTCCTCTACATTCCCCCGACCTCCCCTGGGCCCGGGCTTCAGCCTTCTATCTTTCTCCTCTCCATTCCCCCGACCTCCCCAGGGCCCGGGCTTCAGCCTTCTTTCTTTCTCCTCTACATCCCCCCTGAGCGTCTCTGGGCCCGGGCTTCAGCCTTCTTTCTTTCTCCTCTACATCCCCCCGAGCGTCCCTGGGCCCGGGCTTCAGCCTTCTTTCTTTCTCCTCTACATTCCCCCGACCTCCCCTGGGCCCGGGCTTCAGCCTTCTATCTTTCTCCTCTCCATTCCCCCGACCTCCCCAGGGCCCGGGCTTCAGCCTTCTTTCTTTCTCCTCTACATCCCCCCTGAGCGTCTCTTGGCCCGGGATTCAGCCTTCTTTCTTTCTCCTCTACATCCCCCCGACCTCCCCTGGGCCCGGGCTTCAGCCTTCTTACTTTCTCCTCTACATCCCCCCGAGCGTCCCTGGGCCCCGGCTTCAGCCTTCTTTCTTTTTCCTCCACATTCCCCCGACCTCCCCTGGGCCCGGGCTTCAGCCTTCTTTCTTTCTCCTCTACATTCCCCCGACTTCCCCTGGGCCCGGGCTTCAGCCTTCTTTCTTTCTCCTCTACATCCCCCCGAGCGCCCCTGGGCAGGCCTTCAGCCTTCTTTCTTTCTCCTCTACATCCCCCCGAGCGTCCCTGGGCTCGGGCTTCAGCCTTCTTTCTTTCTCCTCTACATTCCCCCCGACCTCGCCTGGGCCCGGACTTCAGCCTTCTTTCTTTCTCCTCTACATCCCCCCGAGCGTCCCTGGGCCCGGGCTTCAGCCTTCTTTCTTTCTCCTCTACACCCCCCCCCCCCCCGAGCGTCCCTGGGCCCAGGCTTCAGCCTTCTTTCTTTCTCCTCTACATCCCCCCCGAGCGTCCCTGGGCCCGGGCTTCAGCCTTCTTTCTTTCTCCTCTACACCCCCCCGAGCGTCCCTGGGCCCGGGCTTCAGCCTTCTTTCTTTCTCCTCTACATCCCCCTGAGCGTCCCTGGGCCCGGGCTTCAGCCTTCTTTCTTTCTCCTCTACATTCCCCCCCGAGCGTCCATGGGCCCGGACTTCAGCCTTCTTTCTTTCTCCTCTACATCCCCCCGAGCGTCCATGGGCCCGGGCTTCAGCCTTCTTTCTTTCTCCTCTACATTCCCCCGACCTCCCCTGGGCCCGGGCTTCAGCCTTCTATCTTTCTCCTCTCCATTCCCCCGACCTCCCCTGGGCCCGGGCTTCAGCCTTCTTTCTCCTCTACATTCCCCCGACCTCCCCTGGGCCCGGGATTCAGCCTTCTTTCTTTCTCCTCTACATCCCCCCCCCCCCGAGCGTCCCTGGGCCCGGGCTTCAGCCTTCTTTCTTTCTCCTCTACATCCCCCCGAGCGTCCCTGGGCCCGGGCTTCAGCCTTCTTTCTTTCTCCTCTACATTCCCCCGACCTCCCCTGGGCCCGGGCTTCAGCCTTCTTTCTTTCTCCTCTACATCCCCCCGACCTCCCCTGGGCCCGGGCTTCAGCCTTCTTTCTTTCTCCTCTACATCCCCCCGAGCGTCCCTGGGCCCGGGCTTCAGCCTTCTTTCTTTCTCCTCTACATCCCCCCGACCTCCCCTGGGCCCGGGCTTCAGCCTTCTTTCTTTCTCCTCTACATTCCCCCGAGCGTCCCTGGGCCCGGGCTTCAGCCTTCTTTCTTTCTCCTCCACATTCCCCCTGAGCGTCCCTGGGCCCGGGCTTCAGCCTTCTTTCTTTCTCCTCTACATCCCCCGACCGTCCCTAGGCCCGGGCTTCAGCCTTCTTTCTTTCT
This sequence comes from Scyliorhinus torazame, assembly GCF_047496885.1. NCBI lineage: Eukaryota > Metazoa > Chordata > Chondrichthyes > Carcharhiniformes > Scyliorhinidae > Scyliorhinus > Scyliorhinus torazame. The sequence continues at coordinate 2,395 of NW_027307806.1, read as the reverse complement.
CCTCTACATCCCCCCGAGCGTCCCTGGGCTCGGGCTTCAGCCTTCTTTCTTTCTCCTCTACATTCCCCCGAGCGTCCCTGGGCCCGGGCTTCAGCCTTCTTTCTTTCTCCTCTACATCCCCCCGACCTCCCCTGGGCCCGGACTTCAGCCTTCTTTCTTTCTCCTCTACATCCCCCGACCGTCCCTGGGCCCGGGCTTCAGCCTTCTTTCTTTCTCCTCGACATCCCCCCAAGCGTCCCTGGGCCCGGGCTCCAGCCTTCTTTCTTTCTCCTCTACATCCCCCCGAGCGTCGCTGGGCCCGGGCTTCAGCCTTCTTTCTTTCTCCTCTACATCCCCCCGAGCGTCCCTGGGCTCGGGCTTCAGCCTTCTTTCTTTCTCCTCTACATCCCCCCCGACTTCCCCTGTGCTCGGACTTCAGCCTTCTTTCTTTCTCCTCGACATTCCCCCCCCCCCCCCCCCCCCGAGCGTCCCTGGGCCCGGGCTTCAGCCTTCTTTCTTTCTCCTCTACATCCCCCCCGAGCGTCCCTGGGCCCGGGCTTCAGCCTTCTTTCTTTCTCCTCAACATCCCCCCGAGCGGCCCTGGGCCCGGGCTTCAGCCTTCTTTCTTTCTCCTCTAGATCCCCCCGAGCGTCCCTGGGCGCGGGCTTCAGTCTTCTTTCTTTCTCCTCTACATTCCGCCCCAAGCGTCCCTGTCTCGGGCTTCAGCCTTCTTTCTTTCTCCTCTACATCCCCCTGAGCGTCCCTGGGTCCGGGCTCCAGCCTTCTATCTTTCTCCTCTACATCTCCCCGAGCGTCCCTGGGCCCGGGCTTCAGCCTTCTTTCTTTCTCCTCTACATCCCCCCGAGCGTCCCTGGGCCCGGGCTTCAGCCTTCTTTCTTTCTCCTCTACATTACCCCTGAGCGTCCCTGGGCTCGGACTTCAGCCTTCTTTCTTTCTCCTCTACATTCCCCCGAGCGTCCCTGGGCACGGGCTTCAGCCTTCTTTCTTTCTCCTCTACATCCCCCCGAGCGTCCCTGGGCTCGGACTTCAGCCTTCTTTCTTTCTCCTCTACATCCCCCCGAGCGTCCCTGGGCCCGGGCTTCAGCCTTCTTTCTTTCTCCTCTACATCCCCCCGAGCGTCCCTGGGCCCGGGCTTCAGCCTTCTTTCTTTCTCCTCTACATTCCCCCCCGAGCGTCCCTGGGCCCGGGCTTCAGCCTTTTTCTTTCTCCTCTACATCCCCCCGAGCGTCCCTGGGCCCGGACTTCAGCCTTCTTTCTTTCTCCTCTACATCCCCCCGACCTGCCTGGGCCCGGGCTTCAGCCTTCTTTCTTTCTCCTCTACATCCCCCCGAGCGTCCCTGAACCCGGGCTTCAGCCTTCTTTCTTTCTCCTCTACATTCCCCCGACCTCCCCTGGGCCCGGGCTTCAGCCTTCTTTCTTTCTCCTCTACATTCCCCCGACCTCCCCTGGGCCCGGGCTTCAGCCTTCTTTCTCCTCTACATTCCCCCGACCTCCCCTGGGCCCGGGCTTCAGCCTTCTTTCTTTCTCCTCTACATCCCCCCCCGAGCGTCCCTGGGCCCGGGCTTCAGCCTTCTTTCTTTCTGCTCTACATCCCCCCTGAGCGTCCCTGGGCCCGGGCTTCAGCCTTCTTTCTTTCTCCTCTACATTCCCCCGAGCGTCCCTGGGCCCGGACTTCAGCCTTCTTTCTTTCTCCTCTACATCCCCCGACCGTCCCTGGGCCCGGGCTTCAGCCTTATTTCTTTCTCCTCGACATCCCGCCGAGCGTCCCTGGGCTCGGGCTTCAGCCTTCTTTCTTTATCCTCTACATCCCCCCCGAGCGTCCCTGGGCCCGGGATTCAGCCTTCTTTCTTTCTCCTCTACACCCCCCCGAGCGTCCCTGGGCCGGGATTCAGCCTTCTTTCTTTCTCATCTACATCCCCCTGAGCGTCCCTGGGCCCGGGCTTCAGCCTTCTTTCTTTCTCCTCTACATCCCCCCGAGCGTCCCTGGGCCCGGGCTTCAGCCTTCTTTCTTTCTCCTCTACATTCCCCCGACCTCCCCTGGGCCCGGGCTTCAGCCTTCTATCTTTCTCCTCTCCATTCCCCCGACCTCCCCAGGGCCCGGGCTTCAGCCTTCTTTCTTTCTCCTCTACATCCCCCGACCGTCCCTGGGCCCGGGCTTCAGCCTTCTTTCTTTCTCCTCGACATCCCCCCAAGCGTCCCTGGGCCCGGGCTCCAGCCTTCTTTCTTTCTCCTCTACATCCCCCCGAGCGTCCCTGGGCCCGGGCTTCAGCCTTCTTTCTTTCTCCTCTACATCCCCCCGAGCGTCCCTGGGCTCGGGCTTCAGCCTTCTTTCTTTCTCCTCTACATCCCCCCCGACCTCCCCTGGGCTCGGACTTCAGCCTTCTTTCTTTCTCCT